>NW_008332686.1:1057443-1075596 GCF_000622305.1 Nannospalax galili
ATATATATATATTAGAGTTTTACCAGCATGTGTATACCATGCACATGCAGTGCCCACAGGTGCCAGAGAGGGCATCATATCCCCTGGAACTGGAGGAACAGAAGGCTGTTACTCACCATGTGGGTACTCCAAACAGAACCTGGTTCTGCAAGAGAAACAAATGTTCTTAACCACTAAGCCATCTTTTAGTTCAAGAGGAAATCATGGAATGTTTTTTTAAAAATTTTGTGTATGTGTTTGTGTGTTTGTGTGAGTTTGTGAACAACTGCAATGCCTGCAAAGGCCAAATAGAATGTCAAATCCCCTGGAACTAGAGTTACAAGAGATTGAGAGCTACATGAGGTGGGTGCTGAGAGAAAAACTCAGGTCCTCTGCAAGAGGATCAAGTGCTCTTAGCAATCTCTTCAGCCCCATACCAAGAGTTTTTATGTAAATTATTAATTATGATTCATAAATGGTATTTATGATCCATACATTACAAACTCAGAGAATATTGCAGAAGAGGGAGAAAGAAGATTATAAACACCCAAGGGCCAGGATGCCTGCTGTAGATAGTGTCTTCTAGATATGACAGAGAAACTACAGGCATGAAATATGAACAATGTGACCAAGAGAAGTTTCACAAGGTCCCAGCACTAGATGAAGAGCTCAAAGCAATCAATGGCTGCTGAAGGGAAAAAAACCAGTTTTCTACAGGGAAAATTTCTTGATAGTTCATCTGGTCCCAAGTGGTCAGCCCTAAACACGTATATGTACAAACATCAGTAAAAGGGCTTAGCAAACTATATTATATACGTAATAATAATAATAATAATAATAATAATAATAAAGGGGTTACAAAATGAGTGAGGATGGGGAGATATGGGAATAGTTGGAAGAGGGAGGGAGGGGTGAAATTTTTGCAAGTACAGTGGTAATGTATGAAATTTTTTAAAAAGTGAAAAATAAACGTGTATGTCTATGTGCATAAGCATGAATAAGTATACGCAAAATTAATGAAAGTCCACTAATGCTCCATCAATGACCATTAAGGAGGAAATAACAAAATTACTTTAAAGTGTGCTTTTAAGTTAAAAATTAGTGAGTGTAAGCGTGGAAATAGTAAACAGGGGAACAAAGGAGAGATGTAAGAAAGGGCTGAAAAGGAGAGACATAAGGTTAATAAAAGAACAAAGAACAATAGAACTAAATGCGAAGGATATAAAACAGCAGATTAGATAAAGAAAAGAAAGCATTAAGATGATTTCTCTAGAATGAAAACTTCAGGAGACAAAATTAGGTAAATATCAGAAGAGGAATAAAATGACATGAGTGTACTAAAGTCCCAGTAAGATAAAATTGAAATAATAGTAAATGAGGAGATGGAGCATTCAAAGGGAGGAAACAGGATATATACAAATTAAAACTAAGGAAAATAAAGAAAAGACCAAGAATGAAAAATGTGTGAACAAAATCCAGTGAACTTTTGAAGGGATGTAACAACTAAAAACACTGAAAATTAAAATAATATATATTGTAAAGTTTAAATACTGATAAAAGAATTAAAAATTTACAAAGGCTAAACATGAAAAATAAAAAGCTTAAATAAGAAGTGGTTTGGGAGAAAGTTTTCTGGGTTCTGGTAATTGGAGACTGCCAGTCATCTGTATAGTGGACAGGCATCAACTGAATCTGTGGCTTCTCTTCCTGTGGTTTGAACTGTTGCTGATTGTATCAACCAAGCATCTGATGTCTATCAGAGCTTTGCTGACGTCGGTACCTTTTTCTCTTTTTGTTCCTGTGCCCTCTGCTGGCCCTATGTATTTTTGAAGTCAATGAGGCTGATTATACTCAACTACAAATTCCCTCAGCTCCTCAGCTCGTACGAATTTATAACAATGGTGACAACATGCACAAGACCCATGCAAGATCAAACCTTAAAAAAAAATAAAATAAAATACCTAGAAAAAAAGTGGATAAATAGGTAGTAAGCCCCAACTTTAGCAGAGGAATTATTTGTAGTTAATCACACTTGGAAGAGGGAGAGTAGTTTTTTTTTTTGTTGTTTTTTTTTTTAAGGGAAAGACTATAAAAACGTTCACCAATCCCCAGTGGATGAACTCACATAGAGGGACATTTTGGAACACAAATTCGAATCAATAGGCCTTAATGTATATGACAGAATACAAGAAATTTGATGGGGGTTATGGGGATTGTAGATAAGAGAGGGGGTCTAAAGGTGATTACAATGTATTAGATTAAATGCACAAAAATTCAATTAAAACGTCACCCTGGGTGGCTAATATTTTGTCTGTGAATGTCTCTTCAGTGTGTTGTGACTGAGGAAGTGTGCAAAATCCTGACATTGGTATTGATGGGGGTCCTGCACTGCACTTTCAAAACTTGTTTGTAGAATCACAAGACGCTATGTTCTTTGTATTACTAAAACTAGAACATTTGGTTTTAGTAATACCAAATGGATACTTCTCTTCACTGGTTACATAAGCAGCTGGTCCATGACACATTTTTGGCCATGAAGTTAGACTAACCAAATTCAACTGAGAACCCTTTGTAGTAAGTAAAGTAGGCTGTGGTGAATAGCTTAGAAAAACTACTTCATGTAGAATCACCAGTTGGGGGAATTACCAGCAAAGCCTGCCAAAGTGAATAGTTGAGTGTGAATTCCTGAAGCATCCAAGTTTGGGGGTTCCAAGGTTGTGGGTGATGCAACCTGTGGGCTGTGGGTGCTTGTGGGTATCAGGAGGCTGACTCCCCTCTTAGTGCAATTCTTTTCAACCCTGGTTTATCCAAGTCCCAGGAAGTCTCAGCATTTGCCAAATTTGTCCTCACATTGTGAGAGAAACACCTAGAGAGGATCTCTCTTTAGGGAGCCATACATTCCACAGTAGTGCTAACATGATGATGACTTGGAAATTGCTCAGTTCTCATAGTGCACAGGCCCAAAGGTGCGTCAGCATTATCCTCACACTTAGAGTGCGTAATCCAGAATACTCCAGATAAAAAAGGACTGAGATCTACAGTCTGACTCTATCATAATACACAGAAGTGTAGGTATGAGATCACAATCCATATGCAGAGTCCAAGGAAGAAGCAGTTTCTCATTCCCATCTTGTGCTAGCTCTTTCTAAGCACTCAGCAGCCAAGAGGAACTCCAAATAGACTCAGCCACATAACACTCTTCAGTAAACTGCTTTACCGTACAAGAGAAACAACCTGTCTCAAAAGCATCTTTTATTTTTCTGTATTGCCTCTCATCATTTTTTTCTCTCTCTCTCTTCCCTTCTCCCATTCCATTTTTGTGAATGAAGAATTTACAGAGTGAAAAGATCACACTCAAAATGGGAGGAAATTTTTCTAACTATTTGGCCAAAAGAGATTAATATGAAGAAAATGTAAAACTAAAATAAAGGTAGAAATAATAAAATGTAATCCAGAGGATGAGCAAATGACCTAAATATGTTCTCCTCAAAGGGAGATCCACACATGATTGTAGTTCTGTGGGATATTTTTGACATCTTTTAAAAAATATTTCATTCATTATTTTAAAAAATTTTATGTATCTGAATACACTGCCTGCATGTGTGTAAGTGCATCTGTGTCATGCAATGTCCATGGAAGTCAGAAGAGGGCATCTGGTTCCTTTGAACTGGAGTAACAGGTGGTTGTTAGCCACCATGTGGGTGCTGAGAATCGAAACCAGGTCCTCAGTAAGAGCAGCCAGTCCTCTTAACCACTGAGCCATCTCTCCAGTACCAATTGTTAACATCTTTAATCTCAAGGAAATTAAAATGAAATGTATACTGTGTCTCTATCTCGTTTGAATCAGACTGTCGAATCAAACAAACAAACAAACAAACAAAGAGAAAAATGAAGAGAAACTGCATTGGCAGAGACACAGGAAAACAAAATCCTTAAGAACTGTTGCTAAATGGGAATTGACACAATTGCTGGAGAAAACAGCATAGAGGTTCCTCAGAAAATTAAAAAGAACTAATTTATGACCCAGCTGTACTGCTCCTTGGAATATAGCGGTGAAATGAAGTCAGCATGTAAAGCTGACACCAGGAAACTCTTTGTTGGTGTCACTGTTTAAAAGAGCTAAAGGATGAAATCTGCCCAGAGACTCGGCATGGATGACAAGAGCATCCTATAATGTGCCCAATAAAGCACTATTCTGCCAAAAAAGCAGAATGAAATCCTGTCATTTCCTAAAAAATAGATGGAACTGGAAGACATCATATTGAACGACATTGGTCAGTCGTGGTGGCCTATGCTCTTAATTCTAGTGCTCGAAGCCAGAGGCAGGCAGATCTCTGAAATCAAGGCCAGTCTGATCTATAGAGCCAGTTCTAGAGCATTTGTGGCTACAGGGAGACTTTGCCTAAAAGAGGTCCCCAAAATAAATAAAGGAAGACAAAAAAAGATAAGTATCACATGTTTATCACAAGTTTTCTTTGCTGTGCACAAACACAATACACTCCAACAAAAACAAGACCTGAATGTAGAAAAGAGTTTTGGGCACTCCCAGAATAATGACAAGGAAGAGGAAAAGAGATGGGAGGGTGGACATGCTCAACGTAGGGATCAATGGATAGAAATGTTATAATGAGACCTGTTAATCATATGACTAATTCATCTTAGCTAAGCTATTTTAAAATGATTCTATGAATAAAACACAGATGTTGGGAGAAATACCAATTGCATCTTCAAAATGGATCCATTTGTTCAAATACTCAGGTTGATAGGTAAATGTGAATATTCATTACTAATTAAATACATTTTAACTTGGAGAGTAAGGATATATATATATATATATATGTGTGTGTGTGTGTGTGTGTGTGTGTGTATTTTGTCTTTTTTTGAGACAGGGTCTCCTTGTAGCCCCAGCTGTCCTGGAACTGACTACATAGACCAGGCTGGCCTCAAACTCACAAAGATCTGCCTGCCTCTACCTCCCATGTGCTGGGATTAAAGGTGTGTGCCACCATGTCTGGATAGTAAGGACATTTTTACATGGATTGATAGTCAACTTTATACCATCACATGTCATTACAATGTTAAGTTATTAGTGCCTCAAAAATTTATCAAAGTGATAAACACATTACGTAGAAGTTTCTGGAGCTTGAATGAGTTCTCAGAGTCATGCTATGCTAGCCTACCTTCATATTTTATTTAAATTCTTATGAATCTTTCAGAATACTGTGAATCTTTGTGTCATAAAGATCTCATGTTTCTGAAAGTATATATTTTATTTTATTTTATTTTCCTTTATTGCTCTCCATTTTTTTTTATTTATTTTTACACCCACTTCCCAGATAGCACACTCCCATAGCCTCCCTCCTCCCACTAGAGCCCTTATACTCTCATATCCCTGCTACTGTCTGCTGTGTTGTCGGCACCCCATACATTCCCCACTACTTGCCCTTCTGGTGAATCTAGTCAGCCTATGTAGAGGTCTTTGTTTTAGGAGGGTCAGCTGTTCCTCATCTAGCAGTAATCAGTTGTCAATATTCCTTTGGATAAGATTGGGGTCTGCTGTTCATTTTCCCAGTTCTATTCTGGGTTACTGTCTGGGAATCCCTTTGGCCACCCTGGCCAACAACTCAAAAGAAGGTATCACTTGTGTGACATTGTTGCTTCCAAGCGAAGCCTACCATGGTCGAGAAGGACCTTTGCCTTACCTTCATATAGGCAGAACTGGTAAAAGAAAGGAGCCAGGGGCTCCTCCCAAGCCCATGTGACCTCTGAGGAACAAATCCTCAAACAACCTTAAGAGTAAAAATAAACTGGTTTATCTGGACCAACTGTATGGCCTTAAACAGCCAAAAGGAAAGTATAACCAAAGATTAAAGGGGCCAATATAATTTCATAAGAGTCCATATGCATAGCTAAAAGCAACATAACAAGCAACAATGTTATGTTATATTATAAAATATAACAAAGTTATATTTTATTTTTAAGCAATTCATTTGAATGTGTTGAGTTTTCTTTTAGTTTCTTTTAACATTGGCTCTTGGATCACAAAATAGCTTCTTATTTTCCAATAGTTTAACAAATTACTCATTTTTTCATTTTTTTCTCAGCCCATCTATCTCTATTAAAGTAAGTATGAGTTTCTGAACATACGGCCATATTTTGAGCTGTGGAAATAAAGTATTAAGCAGAAATCCATGTTGGAAGAAGGATTCTTAATATAATACACAGTAATTGGTAATATAAGTGTAAGAAATTTTGAAAAGAAATTGGTGCCATGGAATTTAGAATTTGAAAGTAATTACATTGAGAATTGATTATTTTCAAAATAGACGTTTCTTAATGTTTCTGTGTTGCCTGTGTATTGGCTTAGTCAATCATTTTAGCTTTGAGTTAAATAGAACATTTGGGTACCTATAAACTAAAGTTAAAATAAGCTCATCTTGTGGTTTCTCAAGTACTGTATGTTAGTATTAAGAATGGATATATCATGGTCTTTCTTGTTTATTTCCCTTGATTTGGTCAAGCAAAACATTTGTTATTTGTATTAAGAGCCAAATATCAACATAATAGAGACTTAAATATAATCTTAACAAGAGAAATGGAAGTTTCTTCACAAATTTTCAGAATTCTCTTGGGTCTTTGTCCCTAATGTCTAGTAGATATATATGAAACAAACAAGGTTATAGAATGTAACTGTAGAATGAGGCTTTCTCATACAAACGCTCTGTGTTCTCTTCAAATCATTAGTTAAGATGGGGGAAAAAAAAAAAAACAACAACATTCAATACCACTATTGAATTGTATTTTTTCAAGAGTTTCCCACCACCTTTAAAGAATGGCTAATGTTGTAGAACACTGGTTTTTATTTTAAATGATTCAGAGAGGAATGAGTAGGTCCAGATAAATCAAGCAGAGCAGAAAAAGATTTTGTATTCTCTACATAAAGAAGTCTGCCTTTAACTGAAAATGTAAAATAGAGTGGTAGAGAATAATGTGACACTATGTTGAGTTTTAACAGGTTTATATTGTGTAATAGTTAAATCAAGTTAAACACACCGATTTGCAATTTTTTTATGGTGAAAATCTCAGTTCTAGTCCCTTTCTAGGGGACTTTAATGTTGCTGATCTAACCTCATTGTACAATATCCTCCAGAGCTTTCTCCTGTCTCAATCAATGCTCCTTAGCTGTGCTGAGTTACTGACCAACCCTCCTTATGTCTCCTTTTTCCTCTCCATACCTGTGCCAAGTACCACTCTACTTTGAGCTATATAATATTAAGATTTTTGTGGAGAGCCATAGGCCCCCACCCCAGGAAATAGCAAGACCTGATTCCTGGCAAAGCTGTTTTCCAGACATCAAGGCTGACCTGATTTGAGGTTAACCAGATGGCCATACTTGAAATCCTCACGAAAACATGTTATTCTAACTTGGGCACTTACTGCTTGAGAGACTCCCTCATTTCTCGTGGAACTGCTTAGAAAACTTCTTTGCATTACCTTGTAATCATGCAGGTGTAACCTTATAATTGATTTATAGCTTACTATAGAATTGTGGTGTTACTACGGAATTTACTCTGTGATCAATTGGTTTGGTGTAATTATGATAATTGTTCTGTTAATAAAATTGCTCTGCCTCAATGGATTTATCCCTGCCAACTTTCCCCTTTCCCTCTCTATAAAAACTTTGTGTAGATGTTCAATAAATGAGACTTGATCAGAAAGCCTGTCTTGTCTCCATTCTTCGCGTCTCTTGTCCCTTTCAGTCCCCTCTCCTCTCTCCAGGTACCCACGTTGACTGTCTCACAGGTTGGGACAGATTTTGAGACTGTGAGTGATTGAGATTATCCACAAATCATTGTATGTTTGGATTATTCATTTAACAGAGTGATTTCTACTTATGCCCATGTTGTTTCAAATGGCAATATGGGTTGCTTGGTTGAATAATGTGTATGCCATTGTGCATCTTATTTCTCTGTGGCTATTATCATATCATGCCAATATGCACTGATGTGTAGAACGTCTATTGAAAATACTGGTTTTATTGATTTCAGACAAATCCAATACTTAGAATACTAGACTAAATGGAAGATCACTTTTTAATTTACTTTAACAATCTCACTACAAGTGTATAAAATACCTTATAGCATATAACTGCTTTATCAATATTTCAAATGGTTTCTTAGTCTTCATACTAAATGCATCATTTTTACAGTAGTTGAACTTTTTTTAAATCATTAAATTATCTTAATATATTCTTTAAATTCTAATTTGTGACTTACAAGCAAACTATACATATATTTTGTCATGGCATTGACTTGAAAAATCTGTTAAAATAAAAAACAAGTTTTAGGTTATTAGATGTACAAAGTAAAATCAGTTTTCTTAGTCATTCTTTGCATGAATATATATTTTGTACAAAGCTGGTATACTTCTGAATGTGAATTTTTGCTTTAAAAGTTTAGTATTATGCTAACGTATTGAGTAGAATTGAAAAGATTTTATTAGCCACTGTGATAAAGCAAATTTCAAAGCAAACAAGTAGAACAAAAAGTAAATTGGTTTACTGAGAATAAAGCAACACGTCTAGGTAAAGTATCCTGAAATATTTGAATGCCCATGTTGCAAAGAATAAATAATTCTGTCTTGTTTACTGAGCTAAACACCTACATCTATTAAAATCTTAAATCATTAATATTTTGAGGCAATAACTACAGAAAAGCACACACACCCAGAACAACATTTAAAAATAGAATCAGCCATGATTTTTAGTTCCACAGTTTGTTTCAATGTTGAGAATTAACAGGTTGTGTAGCAATGACTTTAATGAAATAATAGTGGAAATGCAGCTAATCAAACTTAAACACAAAGTTTATTAAAGCTGTCGGGAATCATTTCCTTGTAAACATTAACATTTCTTATTCTGATATTGAAATAAGATGTTCAGAACAATTATTTAGTTATTGTTAAACAGAGAACCCTCTCACCATCCAGGCATGGTTTTTCAAAGCCATGTTGAAAAGTCTTTATGGAAGCACTGGATTTTTCAAGTAAATATAAGCACATTATATCAAAAAAGCTTCAACGTGTACAGTCCAGTTCAATAAGAATAACCTAATTTACTGAATATAAAAAGATGGCTTTTCCCAACACATGCCACTACCTGACATCCACAAAGTCCTCTTCATCCCCCTACATTATAGAGCGCTTGATGGGTGATCTGAAGCCCTCTGCCTAGGATTAGTGAAGATCAGTGTAATTGCAGATGCTACAGTAAAACATAAAGTTTAAAGCAGTCAACCAGATGTGCTAAAGATGAACAATCATGTTTAAGTCATACATATGTCCATTTCTTGGATAAGTGGTTGTTTTCAGTATTAGTTTTCCTTAACAGTTCACACATTCATATAATGAATTATAATTATTTTCACTCCCAGTTCCCTCTCTCACCTGTCTTCTCTATTGAAATCCCTCGTAGTGATTTCATGCCTGTTTTGTTTATATAGAGTTCTGAGTTTAATTAATGTTGCTTTTCCTAATATGGGTGGGAAGTTATTTCCTGAAGGAAGGACAACTTTTTAAAATTCAATTTAATTTTATTTGTATACATGTTTTGCCTGCATGTACAGACATGTAACACATGTGTGCAATGCCCACAGTGGCCAGGACTGTGTGTCAGATCCCCTGGAACTGGAGCTATGGATGGTATTGGGTGCTGTGAACTAAATCCTATCCTGTGTAAAAGCAGTCAGTGCTCTTAACTGCTGAGTCATTTCTATGGCCTCAAATACTGTGTTTTAAAGAATGAAATTTTTATAGTTTCTAGTTGCTAATAAATAGCTAGTTGTTTCTTTGTATTTAATACAGCATGTACTACAAACAAACTGCATAAAAGTGAGAAGATAACCTGTTTAAAACTCTTAAAAATATCTACACACATTTCTTTACAATGTCATTCTGTGCCAGTGAGCATCACAAGAGTTCCAAATTGCCATACTGTGGGAATATACTTACAACAAGTTTATCAGTGGGATTTTACAAAATAATTTAAAAATTACTTGTAAATGTTTCATGAGTCATTCACAAAAGGGTATAAGAATAGGTGACTATCACTTACACCCATAGATAAATGTGGATATCACACTCAACTCACATCATCCCAAGAATTATATTATTAAGTCTTCATTTATGTATTACTAGTGTTTAGATTGCTAACTACTAGGATGTGAAATTAAAGCTATAACAAAAGGTTCAATTTGTATATTGTTTTGCTCCATTTCTACTTTATCTAATTTCATTGTGGAGAGTTTTAAGCTCAGATTCACTGCTAGAAAATATATATACAGTCATACAGTTATAACTACTACTCATGTATTCAAGATATAAACACATGAAGATTACTGTAGTGAAGGCAAAGCTAAATACCTATAACAACAACAACAAAATAATCAGTGAATAAATGAACTGAGATTCTAAAGTGAGGCAGAAAGCAAGCTGAACATGTTTACAGTCACTAATGAATGTTCAGTCCCACCTGAGTTTCTGAAAATCAATTACTCTGATTATACTGATCTCTCTCTCTCTCTCTCTCTCTCTCTCTCTCTCTCTCTCTCTCTCTCTCTCCTCAAATAAGGAACAGAGATTCTTCATTTAGGAAACCAGAGCTCAGTGACTTCATTTACCTTGTTGGGTTTTTCAAAATACTCACAACTACAAGTACCCCTTTTTCTTGTGTTCTTGACAATCTGCACAGTCACTCTGGTGGGAAACTTGGGCATAGTAGTGGTCACAAGGATCAGTTCCAAACTTCACACACCTATGTACTTTTTCCTCAGCCATCTCTCATTTTTGGATATCTGTTATTCCAGTGTTGTGCCTAAACTGTTAGAGATCTTGATTGTGGAAGACAAAACTATCTCCTTCGAAGGATGCATGACACAGTTTTTCTTTGGCTCTGTGTGTATTATTACAGAGATGTTCATGTTGGCAGTGATGGTGTATGACAAGTTTGTGGCTGTCTGTAGCCCCCTGCTCTACATTGTTGCTATGTCTCCTAAGTTCTGTGCTGTCCTAGTAGCTGGGACGTTTAAGTGGGATGGACTGTGTTCCTTAACACATACCCTCTTTTGCAACTATCATGCTGTGAAACTGGCACCATTAATCACTTTGGCTGTGAATTCTCAGCCATCATCTCTGTATTCTGCTCCAACACCACTCTTAATAAAATGTTTTTTGTAATGAATTCCATATTCAATGAGATTTGCAGCCTCTTCATCTTGGCCTCCTATGTTTTCATAGTGTCACTATCATCAAGATGCCATCTAAAGGTGGACTTCAGAAAGCCTTATCCACTTGCTCCTCACACCTGACTGACATCACCATCTTCCACAGGATAATTCTCCTTCTCTACTGTGTTCCCAACTCCAATAGCTCACAACTCTTTGTCAAAATGGCCACTGCTCTGTGTACAGTCATGATCCCCATGCTGAAGCCCCTCATCTACAGCCTTAGAAACAAGGATGTGAAAGATACAGTTAGCAGGCTCATCAACTTCAAACTGTAGTCTTGCTCATTGTAATGGGAAGGAGTATGTGTTAATTTATATTCCAGCCATATATTATGGTCCATATACATTATCCATGGTACTTTAGCTCTAAATTGTTATAATTAAATTTTAAACAATAAATTATTGAATGCAATATTTTTCAAAATTTTGTATGTCCCTCATTTTTTAAAATAGTGTAAACCTAATAAATTTAGATTTACTTCATATGAGGCATTTCAGACAGTAAGATAATTGAAAATCTTGCAACTGGTTATATAAAAGAAAAATTGGAGAAGAAATCCATATTTAGAACTCACCTTTATTTATAATGTAATGTGTCTTTGTTTTTATCTGTATATTTTGAATTTGTGTATGTGTGTGTGTTTGTGTGTTTATGTGTGTTGGAGATGGAGTTACAGTTAAGAGCAACTCGACATGGTTGCAGGTCCCTGCATCCACTACTTTTCAAATAGCAATATAATGGAGGTCAGCTCAATGAAAGGTTTTGAAAGACGATGGCCTGAACATTCTCCTTCTTGACTTTATCATCACTCTCATTCATTACTGCCTAGCAGGCAACCACATATACTAAATTTTATCTTCAGTTATAAAGCACATGACTTGCCACCTGTCTACTCAGTAAGTCATGTTCATAACTACTCAGTTGTCTAGAGTTCAGTAAGGGAGAAATTCTTGTTTTATTATTTTATAACCTCTCCTAACCATCTATAAGTCTTTTACTAGGCCTATAAATAAAATATTTTCATATTCATTCTCATAATAATGAATATAATGAAATTAGTCATCTTAATACTAAATCATCTATTTTTATTTCCTATATAAGTAAAATTTATGATTCAATTAAATGGGTGTTTACCTCCACAACTTGGAATGATATAATTTTCAAATTGTATTTATGATGAAATTCAATCTTTCATAAATGTGGCATTCATATGCCTTTATATCATTATCAAAAATTTTAAATCTACTGAAACATTTTTCACAGCTATTATCTGGAATGCAATTTAATGAAGAGATTAATACATATAATCTAGCAAGATGTGACCATGGTGCAATGGTTGTATGCTATGGGATTAACAAATCACTCTCTAATTGAATATAAAACCTGCTCCATGAAACAGAATGAAATGCCTGATACTGTTATCTACACCAAATCCCAGGACTGGACATGTCATCACCCCTAGGAGAAAAGCTAATATTATTCATCTGCTAAATGAACATAGTAATATATTGCCCCTAAGCACTCAATACCCATAGATGCATCACACAACCTGCACTATACCAGCTTCTTCATGCAGTAGATTGTTCTTAAGGTAGAGACCATAGCCAGGCACCATGCAGAGAGTAAGAGACTGTAGACAACCCCATTCTAAATGGCACATATATAACATTCCCACAGGGTTCAGAGATCATTGCAGAAAGGGGGTGGAAATCTATGTCTAGAGATAGTGGATACCATTAGGGAAACAGCATTTTCCAGGAATGATGGAACTCTTGCACACATGAACTTACAACATGTATGAGGGCATACAGAAGATCTGCCCAAGACCAAGTCAGCCTAAATTCCAGCTTGCCTAAGAGAGGCATTCAAGAAATCTGAGGCGTTTTTGGCAATTGATGACTTATGTGAGAGTTAATTTTCTCAGGGATACAACCTCTGAGAAGCTGTCCATGTTCTGGTAGACACTCCTATACTCATGCAAATATACACAGCAGTAGATGGACTCAAGATTTTTAAGAAGAGGCATGGAGGTAGTTTGCTGTGCCAGTTATTATGGTTATTAGTCTTTAGGATTGGGTTGGACCACTGAATGATTGTCTCCCTTAGCAGCTTGCATAGTATCCTCTAGAACTATGAGAGCTTGTCAGGTAGAAATTTTTTTCAAGTCCGTTCCTGTTCCATTGCTCCAAGTCCTGTGTCCAAGTATGTCCTGTCTTCAGCAGGAGGGTCTTGTTTTCCAGTTCTGGGAGATAACTAAGAGCTCTGGCAATAGCTTATGCTATTTTGGACTACTCTGACCAACCACTCAAAGGGAGGTCTCTCCTGTCTGACATTGTGTTCCTTGCCATACAGCATATATATTCAGACACCATATGTGCATTTCTCAAGGTGTTCCAGAGCCAAAACATTTCTCCCAAGATTCATTCTTCTTTATTCTCTCAACCACCCATCTAACCTCCGTCCTCACTCTCCAGTTTCCAAGTCCCACCATTATCCCACTCTTCCCCCAAATAACACCAGCCTCTCACTGCCTCCCTCTTCTGAATTACCTCCTCCCACATCACCATGGCCCCCTGCATAACCCCCCATCCTCCCCTCCCAGCTAAACATGCCCACTGTCCCCACCTTCCCCCTAGTAACATCTGTTCTCTACTATTCCCCTCTTTCAGGCTCTTTCTTTCCCTTTACCTCCATTACCTCCATGATTCTTTTCCATTTTCCTGGCTCCAAGTGTTACATCAGGATACTCATACATAAGGGATTGGTGCTATGAGCCACAAATGAGGGACAACTTGTGCTCCTTGCATTTTTGAGTTTGTGTTACTTCACTTAGTATAACAGTTTCTAGTTCCATCCATTTACCTGAAAGTTTCATAATTTCATCTTCTCTAACTGCTGAGTGTTAGGGTTCCAAATAGCAGCTCCTCCGCTCCCCAACAGGGACCTCACCTTGACCTTTGGAGTCAAGGAAAACAAACTCTGCTGAGAAGCAGCCTGCCTTTCCTCTGACTTCCAAAGATAAGATAAGCAGAGTTCCTCTTATCTTAAGAGGAAAAAGAAAACACTTCCACACCTTAATCCTACCTGCTTCCCACTCCCTGATTTCTCCCCCAAACATTCCCCCCTTCCACACCCTAAAGCCCACATATATAAATTCCCAGCTCACAACCCGTGGGCTGTCATCTTTCCCTTCCCCGAGGGAAAGGTGCCCCATGCGAAATAAATCTGTATCCTGCTGATAGTTCTATCTGTGCCTCGGTGCCTCCTCCATCCGCTCGCTCTCCACCCCAACCTTTTACCTATCATATATAATAATGTATAATAATCTCTTACATAGTAGCTCATTTCTTTTTCATCATTAATACTCAGGTTTGGCACGGAATGTCTTCAATCTTTGTCATTATCTGCCATTTTCAAAGACCTTGGCTACAATGTAACAGGATACAGCAACATTAAATTCACAAATCTTGTAAGATAAATTTTAATTTTTCTCTAATATTTACTGTTTTTAATACATCGTCTATTACTGAAAACATCTATCCATTGTGTATATTCAGCATATTACAGTTCTTTTTCTAAAATGGCCTACCTGCTGTCAGTTGGGTCTTTCACCCATATGTAAAGTCCCAGCTCACAACCCATGGACATCTTTCCTGGACATCTTTCCCTGACTCCCTTCCCTTCCCCCTTCCCCTTTCCCCCTCCCCCCTTCTCCCTTCCCTTCCCTGCCCTTCCCTTCCCTTCCCTTCCCTTCCATCTTTCCCTTCGTGGACATCTTTCCCTTCCCGAGGGAAAGGTGCCCTGTGCGAAATAAATCTGTGTCCCACTGAGAATTCCATCTGTGCCTCGATGCCTTCATCCATCCGCTCGTGCTCTCCATCCACACCGCTCGCTCCTGCCCATTCTCTACCTATCACTGAGTAGAAATCCATTGTGCAATGTACCACATTTTCATTATCCACACATTAGTTGGAGGACATTTAAGTTGTTTCTATTTCTTCGTTTTTATGAAGACAACAGCAAGAACTATGAATGAATCGCTACAGTATGATGAGTACTTTGGATATATGCCAAGTAGCGGTATAACCAAGTCATATGATAGTCATTTTTGGTTTTTAAAAATTTTATTATTTTTATTTTATATGTATTAATGTATTGCTTGCATGTACGTAGGTGCATTCATACCTTCCAATGTCCACTGAGGAGAGGAGGTGGTGTCGAATTCCCTGGAACTGCAATTACAAGTGGTTGTTAGCTACCATGTGGTTTTGGGAATCAAACCTGAGTCCTTTGTCAGAGCAGTCAGTGCTTTTAGCCATTGAGCCATCTCTCCATCCCCCTCACTTCAGTTATCTGAGAATTCTCTGCACTGCTTTCCATGGTGGTCGCATGAGTTTGCGTTCCACCAGCAGTGAATGAGCATTCCCAATTCTTCACATCCTCCCTAGCATTTGAAGCCTTTGTTCTCTTGATCTTAGTCTAACTAAGCTAAGATGGTAACTTAAAGTGGTTTTTAATCTGCATTCTTCTAATTGCTAAGGATGTTGAACACTTTTTAAGGTGTTTCTTAGTCATTTTTTTTTTTTTTTGATTGAGAACTCTCTCTTCAATAATCCATCTTTTTATTGGGTCATTTATTTTCTTGTCTCTTTGTTTTTTGAGTTCTTAGTATATTCAGGGTATTGATCCTCTGTCTGATGTGTGAGGTTATCAACAGTTATCTAATTGAACTGAAAGCCCTTTCAATGGGAGTAAACTCATGTGTAGCACTTCAGATACAACCAGATACACATGGCTGAAGAGGTCAGTTGTGGATCCTAGAGAAAACCCTGCCATATCTCAGACAACTCTGTTGTTTCTCAGACAAATGAAATTTCTTACCATATGCTAAATAGGGATACTTATTTCTACAGACAATATACCACTCATCAAAGAAACTTCTTTTTGCAACAGATGAAGGTGACTGTAGAATTTCACAACTGGTCACACACGAAGAATATACATCTGAGAGATGCCCAGTTCTTGGTGACATATCTATAGTGGAACTTCTACACCTAAAGCTCATGGAACATAGTGGAACAGAGGGTCAAGAGAAAATGAGTGCATCCCTAAAATTGCAATTAACTAGTCTTAAGCAAGGAAGATCATCTTTTCTGTGGTATTCAATAATTTGTTGTATAATCTTCACTTTGCTGTATGAATTACTCAACATTCATTTTAATATATTTTATATTTTTATTGTCATTTTCTCTTCATCTTTGTCATGCTTCTCTGAAAGCCAAAAGAAGATAGTTTTTACCTGACGTGCTTTGCAAACTGTTTGTGTATTACAGAAAAATCAGAGACCAACAGGCAAAGTCAGGTGAGTAGAGGAAGTTTAATTTGACTCTAAGGGGACTGACACTATGAATCAAAGGAGTCAGACCACCTGTTCAAGTTTTTGAGGGGTTTTATACTCAAAAGGTACATAGCATATACATGGTAATTAAGTAAGATAACAGAGGGACACAGAGGTAATAGAAATGCAAGGGCTGCAGGAATGCAAAAGCCTTAGGCAACAAAGATTCTTATCCTGGAATGTCATAGCTTTGGAAAACAAAGACTTCTATCCTGGATAACCACAGAAGGCAGGGGAAGATTCCTGTTCACTTCCCTGCTCCACAGATCTTAATTACCATCACATTGCAAAAGCTTTTAGCATCTAATATATGCTTCTATTTCTACAATTTAAGCTCTGAGTTGCCTATTAAAATTATTCTTAGATGACTTGTTGTTATGGGACCTTTTCCTCCTAGAAAGCAGTACACTCCTAGTAATCAGTGTTCCTTCAATGGATGATTTATGATAAGCACTCATGGGCAGCTGATCCAAACTTAGCCAATCCTAGGACAATGGTGCTCCGGTGAACACCAACACTCATTCAAACCTTCATTGTCATATGATACTCAATGAAAAATACACCAGTTCTCATTGTTTTTCTAAAAATCCCACCTTGTCAAAACATATTTACACATGTGTTGTTCAGTGTTAAAATGATGGTCAAAATAATTCTTCAAACCATTGTGGTAGGTAAAAATTTGGCGGAGAATGAGCGAATGAATGATGAGGCACTGAGGCACAGCTAAAACTCCATCAAAATAGGGTTTATTAACAAAGGAACACATGGGACAGATTCCCTTCCAGGCAGGGAAAATGTCTGCCTGGGTCTTGAGCTGGGGTCTTTTTAAAAGGGAGGCTTCTGCTTCCTGAAGAAGGCGGGAAGATGTATTTTTTTTAAGTTGGGGGGTAGTGGGAGAGCAGGACTGTTAAAACCTGTCCTCTTTAGAGATCAAAGGGGAAGCCTGCTGTGTTGGCCAAACAGTGGAGAAAAGTCTGCTTCTCTTGACTTCAAAGACCAAGGTGCTTATCAGCAAGGTTCCCTTTTCTCAGGAGCATGAGAAGTCCTTGGGATCCTGTTGGTCAGGGGGCAGGGCTATCTGAACCTTAACATTCCAGCCTTTTCTGTTATAGGATAGAGGGCGCCGTTGTTATCTTGCTACTTCCTGCTGGACAGGGTCGACGTGGCTGAGCTGGATTAGGGTTCAGTCAGACAGCAGGGGTTCCCTCTTCATGCATCTCAACAGGATCCTCAATGGTTGACAGACGCTTGTGTACATGTTGAGGGAAAGAATGTAACAATTGATTAAAATTAGTAAGAATTTTTGGATTTGGTCCTGAAAATATCTGAACAGGCAAGGAGCAATGGTTAGCACCAAGGTAATCGCTTTTTTCATTTTTTTTTTCTTCTTCTTCTGCAAGGGCTGAACTTGAGAGTGATGGACTCAAGATTTGTTTTCAGGTATTTTGATAGCTGTTGGAGTGGCTAGAATCAGTGTCAGTTACCTCTCAAAGG
>NW_008332686.1:1076761-1082846 GCF_000622305.1 Nannospalax galili
AAGACCATGTGATCAGGGTCAAATTACATACAGTTGGCTGGGAAGAGCAGCTGGATACTCAGGTGAGGGTCCAATGACCCTGTTTCCCCCTCGTCCTTCAATTAAAGAATACTATAGTCAAGTCAACAAGTTTAATTGTGATGATTTTTGTTAGTGACATAGTTGAAGTCATGAAGATGATAGTAGTTCGACTCAGAAGAAAGTAGTGTGTAGTATCATCTTATTAAAGAACACGGAATCTAAATTATATACATAAGATAACGTAGTAAGTTAATGTTACCCGTGTACATACTGTGTTTTATAAATTTGTAGGTAAATCTTTTACCTTATGTAGTTTAGAGAGTGGTCTACAAACAGCTTGCTTTAGGTGGAAGAAGCGATTGGTACATAAACATTATCAAATTGATGTTTACAACCTCCAGCATAATCAATTATAACCCTGTGTTATAACCCTGTTTAGAGTTTATAACTGTTGGAGTGGGTGAGATGGGAAGGGTGTCCATGAGGGGACGGAGGGGCGGGGTATCAGAGGCAGGGTCTGGAATCAAAGTAGAAGTTAGATACAGGAGGGATAAATGGGTTATTTGAGCTAGAAGCCAGAATAGGGGAGACTAGGGAATATTTGGCAAGGAGGTGTTTAAGGTTTTGGATTTCCTCAAGTAGAGGAGAGTTAGTGGAAGGAGAGAGGGTAATGGACTTAGAGTGGCACTGGAGAGGGAGAAGGTTGTGGTGTGGAGAGGGAGTTCAAGTTGGAGAAAGGAGGAGAGCTGGGTTGGGCCCTGGAATGGGAGACAAGGGAGAGTATAGCAAGGGGAGAGCATGGAGAGGACTTGGCTGTGCCTCAGGCTGGGGAGTAGGAGGAGGTTGGGGATGGGTCCTAATCAGAGTCAGTTCATTGGCTATGGTAGGGTCAAAAGTTGAGGTGGAGGGGTGGGGGGGTGGAAGCCCCTGGTGGGTTGGGATCCTGTGAAACTGTCTTAGCCAGAAGAACTTGATGGGAAGAACATGGGACCCAGAGGGAAGGATTAGCATGGAGATCAAAGGAAGCTTGGATGTATGGTAATTCAGACCGCTGGCCTTTACAATAGCAGAAATTTTCTAAATCTCTCAAAATATTGAAGTTTAAGGTTCCAGTGTCTGGCCAAACAGAGTTATTATCTAACTCGTACTGAGGCCCAGCAGTGGTGCACAGGAACTTCAGGTGTTTTGGCCTCATTATATCTGAAAGTTCTAGTTGTTTTAAGGACTTAAGGGGTGGTTCCCATAATGACAGATTAAGTACACAGTGAAGGGAAGCTAGAGAAAGAACTGAGCAAGCAGGTAGGAGGTAGAGACAGAACTTTTTAAGGATTTAAGAGGACAAGCAAGAGGTGTGAGACCCTGAGACTTTGAGTGGGTGTTTCTCATAGTGACAGATTAAGTGCAGAGTGAAGAGGAGATAGAGAAAGAACCCAGCAAGTGGGTAGGAGGTAGAGACAGAATCGAGCAGATGGGAGACAAAGAAAATCCTCTCTCCATAGGGAGTGGAAGCAGGATCATGAGTCCGGGCAGGAAAGCGCAGCCAATGAGGAAGAGAGAGAGATAGGGTGGGAATAGAAGGAAAAGGGGTTTGGCACTGGTCACGCAATACGAGAGCGAGGAGAGCCAAGCATCAAAACAAAGCATCCTTTTTTTGTTGCTTGGGTTTTAGTTATTATTTTAGAGTTATTTCCAAGTCCCAGAAGGCTGTGTCCTGCAATTAGATCATCAGGGAGAGGAAAGGCAAGATCCTGTCCTGGACAGGAAGTAGTGCATGTTCCTATCTCTGGAAATAGCGTCCTATATCCAGAGAAAGGAAAGGGGTTTCTGACACACGTGTGATTTCGAGGCAAGATAAAAGAATGGAAAATCCTGCAATGAGAGCATGGCATGACCAGCAAGTAGATGGAGACAAAGTATAAGGAATGGGATGGGAGAAAAGCAGAAAAAACACAGTGAACCAGAAGGGAGGGAAGTTTGTGGAACAAGCTGATCCTGAGGTTTATTTAGTAGAGGCTGAGGGAAGATGATCCCCAGAAGGGTGGTGGTTTAATAGAGGTTTGGTAGAGCCCCAGAAGGGCAGTGGTGAGAGAGAGGGAGGGAGGGACAGAGAGAGAGAGAGAGAGAGAGAGATAGATAGGGATAGAGAGAGCTAGGGAGAGAGGTACTTAAAATTAATTTATATATTTTAGTAACAGGAACCATGTTGTAGATTAAAGAGAGAATATTTTGGCTGAAAAAAAGTATTTTGGTGTTAATTTAGCATTTTTAGTTTGTATCAGATCCCAGTCTAACAAACCAAATATAAAGAGTCATTTTTTAAAGATCTGTGAGAGCTTTATCTCTGATGAAGGCAACAGATGACTGCAAAAACTACTGTTGATTGTACTGTCTCATAATGATGGGCATTGGATCCCCTGGTATTGGAGCTACAGATGGTTATTAACTGCCATGTAGGTACTGGGAACTGAACCCGGGTCCTCTGCAAAAGTAGCCAATGCTCTTAACCACTGAGCCATCTTTCCATTCCCAATGTTCACACTTTTTAAACATGCAATAAAAATACAAGGATGAAATCACATTATGCCTCAAATGTGATATCAAATGATTGACACTGAAAAGGGATAAATGAAGAAAATATGCAAAATGTTGATAGTGAGTCTGAGTGATAGATTTTATTGTATTATTCTATTTTCACATAAATTATCAGCACCCCAAAAGTTAACCAAAGTTACTCTGTTGCATGTTCCTCCAGGGCTATGCTGGTCCAGTTATCTCAACTAGTCACAGTGACACTCACGCTTGCCCTCCCAAGGTAGCAATTATTCATGGATGACTGGGTTTCCAAGGTCTTTCAGATCGAGACCATGCTCTGCCCTAAACATCTCTGCCCCATAAACAAGTGAGTCCCATAGGGAGCTGGAGGAAAACATCTGAGTTTCATGAAAAGAGAGGTGAGGCTTCCAGAGTTCTATATGCAAATTAAGCTTGCTTTCCTCTGTGACAACAGGGCTAATCTGAGAAAGAACTGCTCTTTCTTACCCATGTTGACAGGAATAACCAAGACCACACAAAGAGATCTTAGTCCCCCACTTCTTCTGTGCCAACAAATACAGACTTCATACACTAAAAAGATGTGAATTTGGGACTGGAGAGATGACTCAACAATTAAGAGCACTGGCTGCTATTACAGAGGACCCGGATTCGATTCTAAGCACTCACATGGTGGCTAATAACTGTCTGTAACTCCAGTTTTGGAGGATCCAATACCTTCTTCTGACTGCTATGGGCACTGTACACAGAGATTCATTTACATACATGCAGGCAATACACTCATACACATAAAAATAAAATATGAGACAGCCTGAGAGGGTAGGTTTGGACCTCCATCGGTGTAGCAGTTCCAGTCTCAGCAGATCACCAGAGTGTGCCAGAGTTCTGGCCTCCATCTAACAGAGGGCCTGAATACCCACAGGACTGCCTCAGAGCCCCGGGATCCTGCCTCCACGTGGTAGTGAGCTTCCCCTAATTGCACCACACCCATCCCCTACCTGGGATTTTGTGAGGCCCCCTCCCAAGGCCCCAGGGTAGATCTGTCTTTGATAGGCTAAGGCTGAGATCCTAGCAGACAGCCTGAAAGCTTGGGTTCAGACCTCCATCTGTGTAGTGGCTCAGATCTCAGCAGACTGCCAGAGTACCCAGTTCTGCAGAATCTTAGGCACCCCTGGTACCAGTAGATTAGGCTTGATATTAAAGAATAAAGTACCCTCAGATATATATGTATATGTGACCCAAATAGAAAAGCAAATTAAAGAAATCCATGCTTCTCACCAAGCATTGTAGCTGTGAATGTAAAGCCAAGTTCTCAGAGCTCTTATTTTGTAGACAGAAGCTATGCTGGAAAGGAAACTCCTGAGGGCAGCAGAAGGAACAGGGGATATGAATCAGTGTTCCTTGGACTGAGAGCATATGGCTCGCCTGAGCAGTGACTGTAACCTTTTATGTACAGTGAAATTTAAAATGGTCAGGTCTCATTAGAAAAGTAGGCACCTGAGTACCAGTTGATTGATGCCCAAGAGGGCTTAAGATCAAAGTTTGAGCCCCATTGCCTGAGAAAAAGTTTAGGGGAAAAAAAGGCTTTTAAAATATTTGTCCTTTGTCAATGGGGCAAGCCGCCTGAAATTCTTTAAATGTTTAGCAAAGTTGTCCAGCAGGTTTAGGCTAATTGGGTCAAAATGGGAAGAAAGGGTCCCCTAAAGTGTTTTTAGCCAAATTTATAAGAGAATTTAAAAATGGAACCACCTGGAAATATCATTTAATTAGAATGGTAAAGAAAAAAATTCCCAGGGCAGGTGAGCTGGCAATTTTGGCTCTTGGCAGCTGCCTGGAGGGGGTGAATAGCAGGAAGGAAAAAACAAAAAAGCCTTGGGGTCATGCAGGTTTAAAGTATGCATGGAAGTTCAGACACATGGCAGGCTGGCAGGCAGGCACAGAGCAGGGAGCAGAAAGTTTTAGTATGGGAGGGGAGAGAGAGGAGAAGGATCCAGAGCATTTGTATGTGTTGGATTGAATGGTATCAGAAATTATCCCAGGTAAAGTGAGGAGGAAAGGCAGTGGAAGAGGATAAAGACAGGAAAAAAAAGATGGAGGACAGCAGACCTTGCAGGCCCATGGCAAAGGAGGCAGGGAGGGGGCGAGATGCTGGTGGTGAGCAGCTGTGGGGGAACTGAGATAGGGAACGGATGAAGCAGGTCCATCATGGAGACCACAGTGCTGTCTGAGAGTGGTGAAAATCAGTGGGAAAGGAGATCAAAAGAAGTAGGCAAGGCAGAGTGTTACCAGTGAGGAGAGCCAGAATGAGGTGAAAGTAAAGCAGAGGGCTGGGGAGGGGAGGAGAGAAAACAGAAGTGTATCTGAAAGCCAAGTTAGTGGCATTGGAGAAGTGCAGGCAGGTCCCTTGAAGTAAGAACCAGGTTTTGGCACCATCTGATAGGTAAAAATTTGGTGGAGACATGTGAATTTCTTTTGTAGTTTCTGACTCTTGTGTGATACTCGGGACTTCAAGTTTAGTTCTGCTTCTTTTTTTTGAACTTTATGTGTCTTTGTGGTTTACTTTTTGGGTATGAAGGGCTGGTTCATCTAAGCTTCTGGTTCTATCTTTTGATTTTATATTGTTGAGGCCGGATTGATTTTGTCTTCAGGAGTTCCACGGTGGCCCAATTCCAATGTGGATCAGAAGTTTTCAGACTTTCTCCTTAGGTCTAGAATCTTCTAAGAATGATTTTAGCCTCAAGAACTTGGGTGTTGGACTGACCTGAGATCCTGGACGTGGGCGTGCCACACAGGGATGCAAAGGCAGATGGCGTGGGAAGAAGCCCCAAGATTTCCCAGGGAGTGGATTGAGTAGTTGGGTTGTACTGTATGCAAAGGATCAGGGGGAGGAAAGGTAAGACTCGGAGCCCCAGAAAGAGGCTGTCAGCCCCAGAAAGAGGCTGTCAGCCCCAGAAAGAGGCTGTCAGCCCCAGAAAGAGGCTGTCAGCCCCAGAAAGAGGCTGTCAGCCCCAGAAAGAGGCTGTCAGCCCCAGAAAGAGGCTGTCAGCCCCAGAAAGAGGCTGTCAGCCCCAGAAAGAGGCTGTCAGCCCCAGAAAGAGGCTGTCAGCCCCAGAAAGAGGCTGTCAGCCCCAGAAAGAGGCTGTCAGCCCCAGAAAGAGGCTGTCAGCCCCAGAAAGAGGCTGTCAGCCCCAGAAAGAGGCTGGCGGGTGTATCAGGACCAGGGAAGTAGAGGGAGGAGAGGGCAGGGCCAGGTCCAGAAGCAGTGCTCCTGGGGCCCAAGGAGGGCACTAAGTTATTCTGGGTGAAAAGGATCAGGAAGCAGTATTGGTTCCCCAGGTGTCTTGGGACCCAAGACTAGGAATGGCATAAGGCCCAAACTAGGAGTAGAGAACAGCAGGGGAGATGGAAGGGTGAATGAGGTTGGGGGAGTCAAGGCACGGATGGCTCTGCGATAGACTTGGCCAAAGAGGCCTGAGGATAGGAGAGCAGGTTAGGAGAGTTAGCCGGTGGTGCA
>NW_008332686.1:1083724-1084159 GCF_000622305.1 Nannospalax galili
GCAGGCGTAGCAATCCTAATATCGGACAAAATAGACTTTAAACTGAAACTAACCAGAAAAGACAAAGAGGGCTATTTCATTTTGATCAAAGGAACAATCAATCAAGAAGATATTACAATCATGAACATATATTCTCCAAACTCTGGTGCATCCAACTTCATAAAAAAAAATACTATAGGACTTTAAGACCCAAATTAACCACAACTCATTAATAGTAGGGGACTTCAATACCCCACTATCTCCATTAGATAGGTCAACAGGCCAAAGACTTAACAGAGAGACATCTGAATTAAACAAAACCATATCTCAAATGGACTTAACAGATATCTACCGAGTATTCCACCCAAACACCAAAAGACATACTTTCTACTCAGCACCCCATGGAACTTTCTCCAAAATCGACCATATACTGGGGCACAAAACAAAGCTCAGCAA
>NW_008332686.1:1084456-1085082 GCF_000622305.1 Nannospalax galili
AAAAACCTATATGCTACTAAATTTGAAAACCTAAAAGAAATGGATCCATATCTAAAGGCATGGGAACCACCAAAACTAAACCAAGAAGAGATTAACAGCTTAAACAGACCCATAACACAAAATGAAATTGAAACAGTAATACAAAATCTTCCAACTAAAAAAAGCCCAGGACCATATGGATTTACAGCAGAATTCTATCAGACATTTAAAGAAGATCTACATCCAATACTACTTAATTTATTCAAAAAAATAGAAATGGAGGGAAAACTTCCAAATTCCTTCTATGAAGCCAGCATCACTCTCATACCAAAGCCTGGTAAAGATACAACCTAAAAAGGAAACTATAGACCCATATCCTTAATGAACATAGATGCGAAAATTCTCAATGAAATACTTGCTAACTGCATACAGACACACCTCAAAAGGATCATCCACCATGATCAAGCTGGCTTTATTCCAGAGATGCAGGGATGGTTCAATATATGTAAGTCAATAAATGTCATAAATCACATAAAGGGGCCCAACGACAAGAACCACATGTTCATGTTCATTTCAATAGATGCAGAGAAGGCCTTTGACAAAATTCAACATGCTTTTATGTTTAAAGTTCTAGAGAGAATTGGACT
>NW_008332686.1:1087226-1088087 GCF_000622305.1 Nannospalax galili
AAGTGGGAAAACCATGATAGAGGGGGGAGACGATACAAGAGAGAAACAATGCCTAGCTAGTCATGAAAACCAGAGGGAACCATATTATTCCTACAATCTACTGACAAATTATACATAACAGATCAAGAAATATATCTCTAGATAAGGTTTATTTGAGACCAACTGGTCATTACCCAAGATTTATCTGCATGACACACAGTAATTAAAAATGTCAGAATGGTGGAACTAACTTTCTTGGATGTTTAACAGACATACCTTGAGATCTATACTAATTGGGTCAGAGGGATACAAAGGACGCTTTTTGCTCCTTGCCCTCCTAGGTGGATTAGTTCCCAGGGACTATGAGAATCTCGCAAAATGTCCTGTTATGGTGGTGGTTCATCTGACCTCTTGATTAAAGAAGCCAAGGAGACCCCACCAGATGGACTTGAACCAGTGTCCATTCTATAAAGAGGAGGGTCAACACAGAGGAATCATTTCCTCCATGCTTCCAAGAGAAGCCAACAATGGTTGAGCAGGACCTTTGACTTATCTTCACATAGTTGGAACTGGTAAAAGAAAGAAGCCATGGGCTCCTTCCAAACCCATGGGATCCCTGAGGAACAGATCCTCAAACGACCTCAAGAGTAAAAACAAATCAGTTTATCAGGTCCAATTGTATGTCCTTAAACACCCAAAAGGGAAGTATAACCAAAGATTAAAGGGACCAATATAATTTCATAAGAGCATACATATATATAACTAAAAGTTACTTGACAAACAGCAAAGCCAGACAGGCGATACCTTCAGTCGAGTTGTTGGCCAGGATGGATAAAGGCTCTTCCAGATAGTAACCCAACATACTACTGGAAAAATGAACTG
>NW_008332686.1:1088648-1103913 GCF_000622305.1 Nannospalax galili
CTATTCTCATAATTGTTTTAATAGCTTTTGTATAATCCTCATTTCTATTATGAGATATAAAATGTATTTATCAAATCTGTAATCATTATGCCAAAAAATCTGAATTACTGTAATATTTTGCATATTGTTAAAACTGTAACTTTAATTGTAAAAAAAAATTTAAATAAAAAAATATAATTAAAAAAAAAAAGTCAAGTGTGATAATGAATATATATAATCAGTGCTTTGGAGAGGAGACTCCTGGGAAGGCAATGACCATCTAAACAGCCAAATCATGAGGTTACAATTTCACTGAGAGGCCCAATTTCCAAAATAGAAGGTTGAGAACAAGAGACGAAGACACCCTAGATTGACATCTGCTATCCACACACATGCTAACACACATGCACATGTTCCTGCACACACACAAACCAAGCGCACATGCATATACCACACATACACTCAAACATGCACATACATATCTGCTTTTTCCCTAACAGATAAATGGGCAAAGAAACTGTCATATAAACAACACATATAAATAATACATATATTTTACATATCTATCTATATATATAGATATATGTATAATGGAATTTTACTGAGTGATGAAAAGAAGAAATTTGTGGGAAAAAATGCAACTGAAGATAATTGTTAAGTGAAGTAAGCCTCACTCAGAAAGACAGCTATCTTATTTCTGTATTCAAGAAAGATTATCTGAGACAAGAAAGTGGGCTAACTGGACTAGAGAAGGTGCCGGAGGGCAAGAAAGGGAAATGGCAAGGTGCTGAATAGGATCCGAGTCCATGGAAAACAGGTATAAAAAGTTCTAAGGACATCCACCATTTTGAACAATGTGAACAGATAAGAATGACCTCGCCAGTGGCAATTGAAATGTAGTTTCTGGTTTTGATTACTTTTCTTTTTTCTTTTTTTTTTGTTTATGCAAAAAAAAAATTACAAAGCAAAAATCAAAGCAAAGTTTGGAAATTATGGCTATTTATATTTGGTTAATCAGTAATTTCCACCAATAAACCTTTACAGTCTAATTAAAAGTAAAATAAACAAACCAACAAACAAAATCAAATTACCTGGAAGATAAATAAATATCTGACTCATGAGCAAATCTGTGACATAAACAAACAAGCAAGCAAACAAATAAATAATTAAATAAAATACACCCACAATCATTTGGAGGTAAAAAATCAGGGTCGAGAAAGTGAGTGGCTGGATTCATGCATGTAGTCCTCTACGCTTTGAGACAGGGACTCCCTGATGCCCCACCAGACCTGGAATTGCTCTGTTAATCGTGGTCTTGATCTACAGACATCTACCTCCTTCAACCTCATGAATGCTTGGATTAAAGCCGAGAACCAACAAGCCTGGCAATACTTGACTACTTAATGCCAATAGCATTGTTAGATATTATCTGTCTGAAAGAAATAAAAAGGTCTTTTTTGGATTACAAGTTCATAACTTTAATTTTTAGTTTTTATATAATTAAAGGACCAAAGTAAACTGAAATTCTACTTTATAAAATATGATTTGGGAGAGATTTTTTTTCCAAATTATACTAATATTAACATAAATATTTGAGAATATTTCCTACTAGAATTTCTAAAATAATTTATACAATAATAATACTTAAAAACTGTGGGAATGATTTTTACAATATAGACATGCTCCAGACAAATGACTTTTGCTTACCAATGCAACCAAAAATTTAACCTTAGCTTAACCTATTTATAAGCAAGCCTACTAGGCCTTGAGCCTCTTGTGACCTAAAAAAAATGGCTCATGCCTTTCCTTGCCCTTGACTCTGGACAAAGTATGAGTGTATGTATTCATGTGTGTGGTGTGTGTGTGTGTGTATGTGTGTGTGTGTGTGTGTGCATGTGTGTGTTTTCACATTCTTTCGATACAAGGGAGATTGTTCCATTTGTGTTTTAAACAGTAGATGAAATTAAATTGGTCAGGACTGTTTGTGGTTGTGTGTTGTGTTACTTGAGGTCAGAAAGGACATAGACCTCAGGGATATTGTTCCATTTGTGTTTTAAACAGTAGATGAAATTAAATTGGTCAGGACTGTTTGTGGTTGTGTGTTGTGTTACTTGAGGTCAGAAAGGACATAGACCTCTGCTAAGACAGTTTCTCTTTTCATTTCCCCATTACATGCTAAATATACTGTTTGAATACGTAAAAGATTAAGCCTTTGTTCAGGAGGACAGTTCCCTGAGAATTCTGAAGGAACAGGTTCTCACAACAGTTTCAGGTCTCTCTTATCTTAAATGGATGATGAGAGTAAGGCTGTATCGATTCATGTGTTGCCATAATGGGGTTTTGCCAAGTAACCTGCACAAAACAATGTCATGTGTTCTATGTAATTTCCAGTGGTGGCACTGAAAATGTGTGCGTAATATGATTGTTAATAGATTTGGAAACATAAGTACATCACAGAAATATCAATGAATGGCATAATTTCATATCTATGCATAATGAACCTAACCATCTTATTTAAAAACAAAAATAAAATGGCTGCTAAAGGTCTATATGTACAAAAGTAGCAGGAAAGTAACTTTTCATTAATTTTGGAGCTTTCATGAATACAAAGATGATGAATTATATAAGCTGCTTTTGACAGATAATTATATTTTTCATGGAACAGAAAGATCAACATGTTCAGCAATTTCCCATATGGCTCAGTGATTTAACACTACTTATTTGCTGAATTAGAAAAAAAGAAATTCTGCCCAAATGACTTTATTTGCAGTTTCTTATAAACAGCAAGGTTTGATTCTTTCAGGTCGTGTGATAGATGACAGTTACACAGAAATGCTACTAAACTTGGTTTCTGAGTCTGAGTCACCCTTGAGCTAGGGTCTAGGCTACTCATCATCAGTTATATATGTCTGGAAATTTTTCTCTGGGCCTTTAGTAGCCTATGTTTTCACAAATGTCCCGTGACCTAATGAAGATCTGAACCATTTTTTAAATGGTGAAATTGTGAGAAATATTTATAAGTAGTGGCATACAGTTAATTACCCTGGCCTCTGCTGAATTATTAGTTAATTATTTCATTTTAATTTAGTTTTAGAATACTCTAATTTCAGAAATGTATTATTCTGGTCACAGAAAAATCCTTGTGAGCCTAGTATCCTTTATCCAAAGGCAAAAATTGAAATCAAATTCTTTCCTCCATCACTAATATATGATACTTGTCTATGAACTTGAACAGTATTTTTTGACCTTGGTAAATAGTAAGGAAATACTATTTATTTGTTCTAAATTTATTTTTTTCTGTAATATGTTTCGAAGTATTAGTCTGAAGAGAAAAGATGAATGAAAGGGGTCATGCTTGTCAGCCTAGCATAAAGAAAGCTGAGGCAGGAGGATCACAAGTTTCCTGTTAGCCTGGTTGTATAGCAATACCATGTTTCCAAAATAAATGGATTAATAAATCATAACGTAGGCAAGTATGCTGAATTTTGTGTCAAAACTTTTATTTTCAAAGCTAGAATAAAACTGAGATGTTTAATCTTGAAGTCTGGTTGAAATCTTGAAACTTTCTGCAAGACTGCTTCTCTAAGGTGATACTAAGTGAGATAACACTACAATTTGAAGGGAATTCTTGGCTATTTCTGAAAGCGATGCATTTATGCATGAATTTGTGCATAACAGGATGAAAGGAAAGCCCTCAGTGAGGAGATGGAGCAAATGGCCGCAGCTGGACACTGGTGTTACTTAATAGGGGATCCGAACAGGTGTTTTCACATTTCCAAAAGGTTTTTAAAAGGTTATCTTAGAACCAATGTAAGCATTGGCACAGAAGATACACGGTTATGCAGATGAGTACATCGTGGCAGAAGAGCAAGAAACACAGCGTCTATGTTGAATATCTTCCTTAAACCTCAACAGGCTTCCTGATAACCTGGAACTGAGACAGACAGGTCAGAGGTGCCATATAATGACAAGGCATTTTTATTTATTTTAGAAAAGGACAAAGAAAAGGAGGAGGAGAGTAGTTAATACTAATGATCAGGGTCATGGAAGGACAGTGTGTCTAAAAAATAAACTACAGTTATAATAGACACAAGAAGGAATGCTTATTTACGACGACTGTCAAAAGTTTCAACTTATTATGTCCTATTCTCACCATCCATAAATTAAATAACGATACCTGATTAAGTTTATATTTTGTGCTCACATATTTTACTACCTAAATAAGACATTGAATATGATATTGAAAATAGGAGAAGCAAAGAAAGTTTGTGGTTATTTCCTTGTGTGCACTGAACATATAGTCTTAGATAGTAAAAAATATTTTCTTATCAGGTTATTCTTCATACATAATAATGTCATAATAATAGTAATGTAAATCATGATACTGATAATGTAGTATTTTATTTTCTTATTACACTGTATTGTTGTAATGCTGATTGATCTTTATTATATAGATATGTCAATTATATTGATAAGATGTCATATACATTGACAGAATGATTGTATCAAATATATCATCAAAAATAAGATGACATGCACTAATTTTCAACCACTGATCACAGGCACATAGAAACAAGTGATTGAGACAGAATTTGAACTGAGACTGGCAGGATCCAGAGTCTGAGATCTCTACAAAGTATAATAAACTGTACAGTAAGCAGCCTACTGACAGGATATAGCTAATTGGTAAAAAACAGGATTGATGGAAGATATGATTTTTTATTTTTAAAGATTAATTTTTTTAGTTTTAATATATTTTTTAGTTACATTTGTGTGTGCATGTGTGCATGTGCATATGCATGTGCAACTGAATGCAGAGACCCAGGGAGGGCATGTGATCTTCTGTATTTGGGCATATGATCTCCTTTATCTGAGTTATAGGTGATTGTGAGCCATCCAACATAGAACATGGGATGGATGATGAAAACCAAACTCAGGTCTCTGCAAGAGCAGCACATGTTCCTAACTGCTGAGCCATATCTCCTATGTGCTGTTGCTGTTGTTGTGTAGTGTATGTGTGTGTGGTTACACTGAGGCAGTTAAGGGATATGTTCACATAGACAGAAAGCAAGACTAGGTCAGATCTATGAGAAGGTTGAAAAAGAGCTTCAAATGCAACAGGAGTAAATGAAAAAAAATCCACAAAGTTCTTTAGGTAAGAAAGCATTTTGTAGGAAATATATTATGTGCTGAAGTTGACCTAACAAAGGAGAGATACAGATTAAATTCCCTGTAATTATCATAGTCAAGTACAAGTATATTTTTATGAAGAATCAATTTCACCCTGTGTATCATGTGTAACTTCAAATGGACTAGCATGTGTGGCAGATAATAGACTTTAACCAGAGTTCAGGAGACTTAGTAACCTGTGTTTAAGGAGTCAAGCCTGTAAGAGAAGGATAAGACTTGAGGAGGAAAGTACACTCCTGTAATCCAGGACACAAGAGGCTGAGGCATAAGAATCCCAAGTTCAAGACCACTCTGAACAACACAGCAAGAATGTCTATACAAAATGAAGACAAAAGAGAGAAATCATTTTAAAAGTCTACAAGTCTTCTTTCTCTAAGCTGTCCCCATTCCACCCTTGGGCCCAGGCTGGCTCCTGCTTTTCCTGGTCTTCCTGCCTTAGATGTCCATACTAGCCTCCTAATCTATACCCCACCCACTTCACCTAGATCCCTCAGTAGCCAGACTAGCTACATTCTCCTGCTTCAGAGCCCACACATACTCTGCCTAGCTATTTAGATCCTCTCCATGCTGTCCTCACCCCTGCTTAGGGCATAAGCCCTCCTCCTGATTGTCCTGCCTGTCACCTCCAGACTACCCTCATAATTCAGATCGCATCTACTGCATCTTGATTACCCTGCAACCTGATCAGCTACATCTTCTCTCCCCAAATTGTTCCAATCCCTACCTGTGGCCTAGGCCCAGTCCTACTCACCACCCCCTCCCCCACACCAGACCTCTGGACTGGCCTCCTAAGCCAGACCCTATCCACTGTGGTTTGATTCCCCTGCACCCAGACTAGCGACATTCTCTCTCCACAAGTTGGCTTCAATCTAGCCTTGGGCCTAGCCTGCTCCTGCTCTTCTCTACCTGAGTTCCTGCCACTGAGTTTTGATCTCACTGCACCCAGAGAAGCTATATTCTACTCCAGGCACTAAACTTTCTCTGCTAGCTAGACCCTCTCAATAGCTATCCCCATCAGGGCCCACAGCCTTGGCTTTGGGCACCCTTCTGAACTTACTGTCTGAGAGCTTTGACTCAGCACCCAGTCACTGGATCCCCATAGTCTTAAATTTGTGCTCAGCCCCTTTGCTGTGCTAGAGAGCTCTTCATTAATTAGCTTGGAACCATCTGTTCCTGCCAATAAAAATTCAAAAGTGAGAACCTGAAGCACAGACCTACTAACTTTCCATATATGATAAGAAAGCAACCAACATACACCAATAATATAAAGAGAACTAAACTTTAACTAAACAAAGGGATCCTACAATTTCATATCAGACCCCACAATCAACAAAAAACCCATAGGCCCAAACCCCACAGCAAAACGCAAATTATATATATAAAAAAAAAAAAAAACAAGAGAAAATGTCCCCTTGTCTCTAGCCACACCTGAGAAGCTGTACTCTCTTTCCACTAGGTTCCCCTTCTTGACTTGGGGACAGGCCCGTTCCTTCTCTTTCTTCCCCGGACATATGGACTAAATTTTTAGTACAGACCTGCTCAACACCTTCTGACCACTTGAACCCAGACTAGGTCAATTCTCTAGCTTCGTTTCTTAGACCTTCCACAGGCTGTACAACCCTTGTGTTCCCTTGCTCCCCTCCTGATGTGCTTACAACAGACCTACCTACTACTATGCATACTACCTGGTGAGAACTTGAAACAAACATCAACAAAATCCACCAGTCCTACAGAAGTGTACTACAATGAGAATCACGTGGAGGAATCCCAGGATGCAGAATTTAAAAAGCAATCATAAATATGATCAATCATAAATTGACCAGCTAAAGAACACATAAACAATTCAAAGAATTCAAAGAGAATAGGAATAAACTCCTGACTACAACTCAAGGGAATGCAAATATATGACTGAATTAAAGGACAAAGAGAATTCAAGAGTTGAAAATGAATTTACAAAAGAGAAATATTGAAGAAAACTCAAGCTGAAAAGAAGATTAAATTGACAAATTCAACAAGCCAATTTGAAACAAAAGGAGAAGACGCACAAGTAGAAGGAACGAAATGGAAAACAATATAAAGGCTGAATGGCAAACTTGAAGAACTGGACTCATCAAGCAAAGAATATGAAAAAAATTATACACAGGAATGGAATATTCAAGAAATGTAGGATAAAATGTAAAGGCTAATATATGCATCATAGGCATAGAGGAAAGAGAAGCAGCTCAGGTCGATAACATTAACCAGGTCTTCCACAGGATTGGAAGGAAGCTTCCTAAATTAAGGGGAAAAAACTACCTATACAGATACAGGAAGCAAACAAAACAACAGTTAGGTAAACAAGAACAGAAAATCCCCATGGCATATCACAGTAAGAATATTAAATGTAAGGAACAAAAAGAGGGTACTGAAATCTGCTACAGAGAAACAAGTTACATGTAAAGAAAAAGCCAACAGAATTGCACCTGGTATTTCAATGCAAACTATGAAAGCAAGAGCTTGAAGCAAAGTGTTTCAATTCTAAATGATCATAGATACTGACCCAAAACACTTACTCATCAAAGCTCTCATGTTTTTTTATGGTTTCTTATTATTGTACATTTTTTCTCATAATCACTAATGAATAAATTACTTCCTAGTTACATATATATGGATAGGAATCGCAAGTTATTAGGATAGGATGATAGTCAATTATGCAGATTCAGAATAAACAACCACTCCATTACAAACAAATTGACTCTAAATTTTAAAGGAATTCATGAACATATTTTATTATTTTACATTGGTTTACTTCTTGTGCGTTTATTTGCGGCAGGTGGTGCACACACCACGTCATGCATTTGGAAGTCAGAGGACAGCTTGCAGGACTAGATTCTTTCCTTCTATCATGTGGGCTCCAAGACTGAAGTCAGGTCTCCAGACCTGGTGACAAGCACCTTTAAGCTGTCCTGTCTTGCAAAATTGACAAATCATTAGCCAAATTAAGAAAAATAAGGAGAAAGTGAGAGTCCAAATTAACAAACTCTTAAATGAAAAGAAAAAACATTCCAGCAGATCTGAGGAATTCCATCAATCAGTGAGAACATAATTTAAATATGTATATTCCACTAAAATAGAAAACTAAAAAAAATGGATATATTTGTAGATATGTAGGGTGTACAGAGGGTAAATTAAAGTGACACATAATTTAAACAAACCCATAATAACATAAGATAAATGTAATAATTAAACATCTCTTAGCTGCAAAGAACCAAAGACCAGAAGGATACAGTGTTGAATTCTAACCTTCTAAGAAGAACTAATACCAGCAGTATTCAAAATATTCTGTATTATAGAATAGGAAGGAGAGTTCCAGAATTCTTTCTATGAATCCAATATTACTGCAATACCAAATCCAAAGACCCAACAACAGAAGAAACTTATAGGCCAATCTCTCTCATGATCATAGTTGCAAATAGTCTTAAAAAATACAATCTGAATGCCAGAAACTTCAAAAAGATTATCCAGCATGATCAAATTGTTTTCATCCCAGAGATGCATGAATGGTTCAATATATGTAAATGAGTGAATTCAATTCACTAACTACATAAACCAAATTATCAAGAATGAACCCAAACACAGAAACCAAATGATTATCTCATTAGATACAGAAAAAGCTTTTTGTAAATATTTTTATGTATTTACCCTTATTTTATAAGTATGAGCATTATGCCTGAATGTATGTAAGTGTACCCATGTCATATAGTGCCCCAGGAATGACGGCACTGGAACTCTTGGAACTAAGTTATGGATGGTTGTTAGCTACCATGAGGTTGCAGGGAATCAAACTCAGGTTCTCTGAAAGAAAAGTCTGTGATCTTAACTACTGAGCCATCTATCCAGGCCCTGAAAAGTTTTTGATAGAATCTAAAATCCATTCATGAGAAGAGTCATGGACAGTATGGGCATAGAGGGGATACATTTTAACATAATAAAGGCAATAAGTCACAACCCACAGAATCAACATAATAAATGGAGAAAAAAATTATTTCCATTCAAATCAGCATCAAGATGAGGATGTTCATGCTCTCCATTTCTGTTCAATATAGTATTTAGAGACTTTGACCAATAAGACAATTGAAGTAGACCAAGGAATGACACAGTTGCAAAGAAGTCAAAGAATCCTTAAGGCAGATTATACAAGTCTCTGTAAAAAGCCCTAAAGATTCAACTAGAATACTCCCAGAGCTGATAAATACGTTCAAGAAAGTAGTAGGATACAAAATTACCCACCCTAAATCGGTAGCCTGCTTATTTATCAACAATAAATATAAAAAGAAGAAATCAGGGAAGCGATTCCATTCATGATTGCCTGAAAAAACATGAAAGTATTGGAATAAAATAACCAAGTAACTGAAGAACTTGTATAATAAAAATAAAGACATTGAAGAGAGAAATTAATGAAGATACCAGAAGGAATAACCTTCCATGCTCATATAGGACTAATATTGTGAAAATGGTCATCCTACCTGTGGTCAGATTTCTCTCTGGGTCTTTTGAGCTATCAGGAAAACCATCTAATGTATCTTTATGTGCATTTATTATCATAGGGGCAGTTGAGGGGGGAGTAACTTACAAATGAATGAGCACCCAGTGCCTGGTACCGCACCGTTTCTGTGCCATGCCCATAGTCACCACTAGCATTTTCTCGTGCCTCTGGGGCCACCAATCTCGCCCAGGTCCATAAGTGTCAGCACTTTCTGTCCTTGAGTACACAGCTCCTGCACATTCCCCACTCCCATCATCTCGTGTTATTAGTGGCTTGTAGCTTCCGTCCCAAGACAGCTACAAGCAGCCCCTCAGTAGTCCATCCCCCATGGCAGGCTCGGTCCCTCAGAGGAAACAGACACCTGGAGGACACTCCACCCCTTTCCTCTGCTCTTACAATCTTCCCATCAATCTTCCACTAAGGTCCCTGAGCCTTGGAGGGGGTGACAGATGTGGGGCGATCTCTCTTGTATCATGGCGAGATAGTAACTTCCTGGGCCTCCCCATTAGTTGTCTTTAGGTCATGGCCAATGATCTATCTCAGTGGTGTTTCTTCTACTATAAAGCCAAATGGAAGGAAGTAGACACATTTAAACAAACGTGAATGTAAATACAAATGCCTAGAAGATATTCCAGTTGGAGTACTGTATTCATTAAACAATATACTCATGATCATCACTTCTCCACTAGGGCTGGTAGCCATTCTCGACACAAGGCTTTGGCCTGATCTACAGCACCAGATGTGTGTTCCACCCCTAGGAGCAGGCCTTATCCAATTCAAATTTTTCATTTGTACGTATGTTGGTCGAGCCATTATTGCACTTGCAGGCAAGTCCATAGTGTGCAGCACTCAATGTCCATTGTTGAGTAGAATCATATGGGATCCTTTCCTCCCCAACCATCTGCATAGCACCTTCTGGCAATATGAACCTCATCCATCCAGTGGCATGGAGTTTTCTTTTTTCTTTTTGGCTTGGTTTCAGCCTCATCTCTTCTTTTTCTCCTACACTCACAACATGCAGTGTCTTGAGCAACATGGCCTTACTGACCTTTCTAGTGTACAACCGACATTAATGGCAATAGCCTTGGTGAATTTGAGGACCTCTAGGATCTCTCTCTGACCAACAGCTCATGGGGAGCAACCCACCCCTGGTACCATAGATTTTCTTAACAGTTGTATTGTTTGGGAGTCTCTGCCCTCATCTTACCCAACCTACATAAAACTCCCAAGAATCTTATAGCTACAGCTGGCCTTTGCTTCTTCAGGTATGTTTCAAATGGGTTTTACATCTGTAAAATACTTGAAGGAAGGTTAACATTATATATTAAATCAATCATAGACAAGGTCTCACACAGAATGGAAACGTTTCATCCACTCATATTAACTGTTTTCTCCATAGATCCTTGTTAGGTATCATAGCATGGGTGATAAGAATTAATTTGGTTAGCTCTTTATCATTTTAGTTATCCCTTTGGATTCTTTGATTCTTGGTACACTTAGAGGTGTTGGCTCCAGTTGCCTGACCCTGCACTGGGCTAAGGAAGGAGTGTCTTTCTCCTGTCCCCACTGCACTTGTTGTTTCCCTGAGTCAGAGAGGTGCTGGGTCTGTCTCCTGACTGTAGCCATATCTATCATCTTCCCATTGACCACACCAGGTTGATGAGGGAGAATTTGGTGGGAAAACCTGCTTCCTCCCCTAATTTAGCCTTTATCAGAAGAGAAATGAATCTTATTTAATCCTTGGGGATTCTTAACCACCCCTTATAAGTTGTTATCCTTCAAATATCCTTTGTAAACTGTTCTTCTGGTTTTAAAACCTTCCAAAAATGCCTTAGTACTGAAATTGGTTTTCTATCAATATTTTCTCTGGGGGTTTGGGCTTTACATAAGTCTTGTCATATTTGTCTTCAAGTAACCCAAGTGGACCATTTCTTCCATCTGGTCTTTTTTATACCTCTTATAGGGTGTTCTGTTATTTTGCAGACACGTTTCACATGCTGGTCAGAATCATTTGGTTTGCCAAAGCCTCTCTCACATTACACAGATTATGTCCCATCAAAGGGCTTAGTAAAACCACCAAAGCCCCATAGCTTTCTTGAGGTCCCAGTTAAATTAAGGTCTCCTTTATATCTCTGGTGAACACAATCTTATCTGGCCCAGTGAACTGGACATTATATATTGTTTTCCTCATACCTAGCTCTCTCAGTAATGCCTGTGCCTCCTTTATAGTCCTCCAGGCCCTGATAATCATGTTAGTCTCCATTGGTGACAACCATGTATCTTTAATGCCTTCAACCAGCCATCCCATTAAGGACTGCTCTCCCCCTGCATTGGCCTAGGTTGAACAGCCTATATCACAAGGATGGATGAGTGGTTATATAACTCAGCTGAAGCTTCTGAAGGCCTTAGACTGATGTCATTTCCTCCCGTGTTCCATACTCTTACAAGCCACATGGCAGGGGCTATCTGCTTGCTTGCTTATAAGTTTTTCCTAGTTTTAACAGTTCTAGCAAGGAATATTTCCTAGCTACAGCACACTTAGCTTTTTTTTTTTTTTTCTTTTTTCTTTTTATTATCTTTCTTTTCCTCTGAGTCCTTGGACCTACACAAGTGAAAGTGTCCTGCATTTTTTCCCTGGCTCTGCAACTGGGTCTTCCAGTGCAGCCTTTTTAGCTTTCCCAGCCTGGGGCACATCTTTTATTATTAAAAGTGCCCATGCTCTCTTTCTGGGTGCTCTGTTTGGGTCCAGAGCAGCTAAAAATTTTTTAGCCTTGGGTAACCCTTAACAAATCTTTGGCAGTGTCTAGCCCTGTGCCATTGCTGTGCCATGCCCATAGCTAGCATTCACTCATGCCTTAGGGGCCATCAATTTAGCCCCAGGTCCATAAGGGTCAGCCCATTCTGTCCTTGAGTACCACCCCCCTACTGCTTGTTTTCCTCTCCCTTCACCATCACCCATTGTTACTTGCAGCTCATGGCTTCCATCACGAGATGGCTCCCAGCAGCCCCTAAGTAGTCCATCCTGGGTGGCAGGCCCCGCCCCTCAGAGGAAACAGCCACCTGGGGGACACCACCAAAAGCAATCTACAAATGTAATACAATAACCATTAGAATTCCAACACAATTCTTCAGCGATATTGATAAGATAATTTCAGGTTTCATATGGAAACACAAACTCCCCCAGGATAACCAAAAATTTTTGAACAGTAAAAGAATACTGAGGTTTTTACCACCCCTGATCTCTCATTATATTGCAGAGCTATAGTACTAAAAACAGCATGGCACTGGAAAAAAAAACAGATACATTGAGAAGTGAAACAATTTAAGGATCCTTACATAAATTGATGCAAGTAGCTGAAAAGGGAGTTCTCTAAATATGAATTGCAAACATCTGGGAGAAACTTTAAATCTCTTCAACATCTTTAGTCATTATGAAAAGAAACCTCTTTTGAAATTTCATTTTACTCTTACTCGGAAAGACTAAGGTTCAACAAACAATCAATATCAAATGCTGGCAATGATATGGAGAAAATGGCACTCTTACCATGTCTGATGGCAGTGCAACCTGGTGCACAAACTAGAAACATCAGTGTGGAGGTTCCTTGAAAAGCTAGAAAACCTTTTACCATAAGGTCTGGCAATACCACTCTTGGGCATATATCCGAAAGACTCAGTACCCTACTGCATAGATATGTTCATCTATGCTCAGCGATGCTCATTTCATAATACTTGGAGTTGTGAGCAGAAAAATGTCCATCAACTGGTAAATGTAAAAAGAAGGTGAGATACATGTAAGCAATGGAATATAATTCATCTCTAAACAAAAGTTGTGAAATCCGATATCTGGGGGGGCGGGGAGGGTATGGTGAGTGTGAATGGGGAAAGTCTGTAAAATTGATTAAGATCTGTTATAGGAAATGCACAAAACTCAAAATATTTAAACAAACACAATTGTGAAACTCATAGGTAAATGGATGGAACTAAAAACAATCATTATGAATGAGGTAATCCAGACCAAAAAGAAAAATAAAATATCAATTTTTTTCTCATACCTGGATACTATCTTTGAAATTTCAAATTTTAGGTATGCATACATGTTACAGTATGAAAAACAAGAGAAGTCAGGACATAATAAATAACCATGATGCGGGGAGGATTTGCTTCATGGGAGGGGAGGTAGAATGCAATGATATAAAAGGGGAAAGGAAGAATAATAGAGTAGAAAGGGTTAAATGGGGCCAGGAATGGGATGGCAGGGAGTGTGAAGGAGTATGGGGAGTGATAACTATCAGTAATGGCATTTAGAAAAAAATTCACATTGAAAGCTGCCACTATAGAAGCTTTTTGAAGTATGTAAACATACATTGTTAAAAGAAATTGAAAGGAGTTTCTTTGTAACAGGAGGAACATTGCCACTACTAGATAAAATGAACCATCAAAGTAAAAGCCCAATGCAGTAAATGGACTAGCTCTTTTGAATGTGTTGACCAAAGTCCCATAATCTGTCAAAACTTACTGATTATTGTCCTTAACCTTGGTTGCACACCAAACACTTGATGATAAGATTCTTTTGGAAAAGATACTGCATTCATGAGCTATAGAACAAATAAGGTGAAATCAAATCAGTACTGCCTTCCAAGTCTCATATCTCCTGGCTAGCTTTCATAGTGCTGGAAGGTGCTAGGCATGCTATTTTTGGAGAAAATTAATCATCAGTCCTACACAGATTTGAGTCTTGCAAGCAGCAACAGCTGGCCTGGAAAGATATGCCTAATTGTGCAATAGTGGCAGCAGTGTTATGGGTACAGGTTTGAGTCTTGCAAGCAGCAACAGCTGGCCTGGAAAGATATGCCTAATTGTGCAATAGTGGCAGCAGTGTTATGGGTGTAACCAACCACTTTTTAATTGAAATTAAACTCTGTTTCATTGGATGGAGACTGTATTGTGTTGACATTCATATCAGGCCAGGAATCTGAAAATAGGCAGGACATAGATTGTAAGGGAGAACACCATAGTGTCATTCTGTTAAATAGATATAGCATTAAACCAATGACTAATCATTTATTGTTATAGCCATAGATTAGTGAATCCTCAACTCTCGTTAGAGTTGCCTTTCTCATGCAGGAGATGGTGATTAACACAGTGACCCACAAGTGGTCAATGTGCAGGAAACAAGAGACTGCAGAGGGCTTATCCCTGAATAGGTCATCTATAAAGATCTCCTGCCTCCCAAGGTCCAGGAATCACTGTGAAAGAAGAGTGGAAACATCATCAGAGGTCTTTGATGAATGCCATGAAACAGAATTTTCCAGACAGCTAGGCAGTTATTCATATGAACTCATAGCAATAGTGACAGCATGTCCAAAACCAGGTAGGTTCAAGTCAGAAAAAATCTCAGGATAGATGTGGGGAAAAGGGTAAGAAACCTCAACCTTACAAGAACTATTAGCAAAGATGACTGTTGAAGGGGGAGACTCTACTTTCAGGGTGAGACTCTTGATAAGAGTGACCAGGATTCAGTGCATGAACCTACCCAAAAGAACACAAATTTGACTCTCTCTATATTATATA
>NW_008332686.1:1103969-1155864 GCF_000622305.1 Nannospalax galili
GAGAGATTTTAAATATGATCAAAATATATAGTATGGAATTTGTAAATATTCTATACAAATATAAAAATTGAAATTCAAGATTTAATAAATAGTCAAACAAATGTAAAATAGAAACAATATTTTAGGCTTAGCAGAGATAAAAACACAATGAAAATTTGGACTGCAAAGTAGGAAAATTATATCAAACAGGAGACAAAAAAACTTCCAAACTTGTATACAGCTAATTAGATAAATGATAATGGTGCATACATTGGGGAGAGAAAATGTTTTTAGAGATAATGGTCAGATATTTTCCTAAAGTAATTTTATGCTGAATGGTACCCAAATTATGGGTGAAAAGCAAAAGGAAATTTATGCTAAAACACATGAGGTGATTTTATAGGTAACCCATTTCCTATTAGGAGAAGCAGACGTAAAGTTCTGAAGATATATCCTTAGTGGATTGAAATGACACAACTTCAAAGCTTAAAGTATAAGCAAAGAAAATATGTTTCAAGAACCTAATAAAACTTTTTTTTCATAACATGAGTTGGGCTACTTTGTCTAGGTGTTTAAATGGATTTTCATTTTTATTCCTAATTGCATTTCCACAATAGTTACAAAAAGAAAATTCAATACTTCATATATTCAATACTTATTTGAGAATTTTACATTGTTTCTGGAAATATATCTATCAAATGAATTTTAATTGACAGGAAAAATATTTGGATAAATAGTAACTATAAAGGCTATCATATCAGATACATGTGGCAAGGTGCTAAATAAGTAAATTACAAAATCAAAACAAGATTAAAATTACAGAAAAGTAATAGTTGTACAAAATAAGATGAAATTTACATGTTGTGAAATTGAGAAGCTTGGGTTGCATGTATGTAATAGAGTACAGGAAACTGGGTGAGGGATAGTGGTAAAGTGCAGACTGGAGAGGGGTTCTAAATTTGATCAAAATGACACTGGGCATGGTGACATGCTACTTTACTTCCAGTTTTTGGGAGACAGAGGTGCAAGGATTTCTGAGAGACAGAGCCTACCCTGGTTCTCATGGTGACTTCCAGTGTGCTCTGGCTAGGGAACCCTGCTTAAAAAAAAAATTATATATATATATATACCTTAGCGTTATTTTCTGTGTTTCCTGTGGAGGCAGGACTCAGGTTATTTAATCTTTGTTATATATCTGATCAACAGGGATACTATCAAAAGATTCAAACTATTTAATTTGGATGTTATATTTTAATAAGACTTTTCAAAGAATGGAAACAGCCCCTTAAAAATTTCCACATTTAATAATAAAATAGTAATTATTTTTTGAATTATGGTGGATGAATCTTTTTCACATTGTCTTGTTTGCAGCTCATGTCAAACACAGGTCAAGATTCTCAAGGGTCTGATTCTCTAAGGTCATACAATTAAATGCAAAATACACTAAATGCCTAAATTTGGATTCTGAGCCTGACTCACCCTAGAGAAACACATTGTTCTTTTCATGATCACCTTTTATAATGAGAAAATTTTAGTTTTCTTGGCTCAGTTAGTGTCATATTCTTTCACTAACATACATAGTCTATACACTATAATACTTTATATATGATGTTCTGTTTTCAGAAATAATTATAAAATTGTTTTAATAATGAACGGAATGCTTCACCCATAAAGACTAAAAAGGTTGTCTGGCTATAAAAAGATACTATTCTCAGTGCTTTATTTTAATGAGATGTGGCCAACTCTGATTTCAGGAATATAGCATTTCTGTAAGAGGACCACGTCTAGAAGCCCAAGGGACAGTAATGCTCATCTTCGTGAGGAGAGAAATACAAGGTATTAAATTCATTTCCTATACCTTTAAAAACAAAAAACCTTAGTACAATTTGACTTCTGATGCCATGTTTATGCTTTCAAATATTTTAGCCTTGTTGACTATTAAGGAAGTTTATTCATTCTCATTTTTTAAAATTCTTTGGAACACTATTTAAAGGATAGAACCATTTTCTGTGTACTACCATCTTCTGCAGCATTGTAGTTGAAAGCAAATCAGAGAAATTAGAGTCTGCATTAATCACTAATCCTCTGTGAGAACCTGATGTAGAAGCTTCTTGTATAGTGTGATAGCACATAAATCTTGAAGGATAATAGTGGGACATTTTTTGAAAAATGCATTTATAAAGATAATAAATAGTTAAACAACATACTTTGTGTGCAAAAGATTGAAAATACTGAGAAAAACACCAGCAACAGAATCTTGATGGAAAGTTCATTATTATATTAACTTAGGCTGAAGTGCTTAGATTTCAGGGTTTTTTTTTTTTTAGGAAAATATCACAGAGATATGTATAAGTATTTGAGCACCATAGTAATATAAACTTGAATGATAAGGGAACAGGGAAGGAGGAGATAACAAGTCCTGATACGGATGGCATTGTGAGTACTTCTTTTTTTTCTTTTTTAAAAAGAAAGAGCAACTCATTCACTGAGTAATGAATATACTGAGTAAGGGCTACATAAGCTCAAAAAGTGATAACAAAAGGTGAGGTTGATGGTGGAGATGTGTGGTGGGGGTGAGGGATGGTAAACAAAAGGCATTAATGGTTGAGATTGGAAGAAGTTTTATATAACAAGAAAAGGACAGCTAGAATGGAATCCAGAAAAAACCTTTGTGTTTCACCAAGATCCCTCTAAGTTTTCAACTTGATCCTTTTTATGTGCAACTGAGATAATTTCTAAAATTGTAACTGATGCTAATTCTAGGATATTTTATGTTCATATGCTTATAGTCTAGATAAATGGATAAGCTTTATTTTGTAAGAACTTATTACAACAAAGAATATTATCTTATTTTCTTTAAATTTTTTAACTTTGCACATCCCTCTTTTAATTTAATAGTTCCATTTCAAAGAATCATACTACTGATCATTTAATACATACAGAATTATTGTATTGTATTCCATACAGAGAGCTTGTCAGCCCACATGGAAACATGTAGCTGATCAAAATTTTAACTCAGGTTATCATGATCTGGAACCTAAGGCCTTTAATATGTTAAATGAACTCTCCCAAATATGTAATGCAATTCCCAAGGTGTGGCTAGTAGAAAAATCCTTATCAGTGCGTGAAACAAAGCTTCCAAGTCTGTACCATGTCATATTTGAATAAGCCAATGTGTTTACTGACATGGAAAACAATAATCCTTTAGAAGATGAGAAGATTCAGATAGAACTTGAAATGCAGGCCAGGCGTTGTGGTCCACACCTTTAATCCCAGCACTTGGGAGGCAAAGACAGGCAGATCTCTATGCCATCTAGGCCAACCTGGTATACAAAGTGAGTTCCAGCCATCTGGGGCTACAGGGAGACCTTGTCTTAAAAAAAAAAAAAATAAAGACCAAAAAACAAACAAACAAAAAGAGAACTTCAAAAGCGATAAGAATGAATGTAAAATAATTTAATGTTAACAGCGTAAGACTGTTTTGCCAACAACTAAATTTACTGCTGAAGTTGTTACTTAATAGCAACCAGAAGAAAACTGTCTAGGGAGGTCAGCAAGACAAAATCTAATTGTTTTATTTTCTTACAAGTTTGTTTATCTAAAGAAAAATATTTGGAGGGGCTGGAGAGCTGGCCCAGAGCTTAAGAGCTTTGGCTGCTCCTGTAGAGAACCAGGGTTCGGTTCACAACACCCACCCACATGGTGGTTAACAATTATCTATAACTCCAGTTCCAGGGGATTGAACCCTTTTCTGGCCTCCATGGTAATTGCACAACACGGGTGCACTTATAGGCATGCAGGCAAACACTCATACATATAAAATAAAAGTAAATAAAGAAGATTTTTAAGGAAAAAATGTTTACTTCTGTTACCATATTCTAGGCTGAACGAATCAGTGCATACAGTCAATATTAAGAGCTAAACACAGTGTAAAACATTTAGTGTTTGTAACTTGTTCTAAGCGAATTGAACTCACAGGAATTCTTAGAGAGATGACACCAGTAAAATACGTTTACAGTATTAAACATTGGGTGAGCTATTCTGTCCAGCGATGAATCTTTTTCTATCCAGTTTCCAATCAAAACCTAGCAGTACTCAAGACACAGGTTTTAAGACAAAAATTCACACCACTAAAAGTTAGCACAGAGTTTGGAAAATGGATATAAAGCCTGAACTTTATCTGAGGAACTATTGGCAACTGATCACTGCTGAGTATGAGAGACCTGGTCTTCTCTAAGGGAGTTACACAAGCTAGGCTGAACAAGCTCCATTGGATGAACTCACACTGAGGGACATCTGGGGGCACAAACAAACTTGATTTGATTGATAGGCCTTAGCATGTATGACAAAATGTATGAAATCTCGCAGGGGCAAGGGAGGTGCTGAGAGATAGAAATGGGGCCTAAATATGATTAAGATGTATTGTATGGAATGCAAAAATTTAAAGAAACTCTATTTAGTAAAATTAAAAAAAATTAAGACAGAAAGTACTGCTGAATTATAAAAAGGACACAAAATCACAAGAGTTCTATCTACTCTTGTGGTTGTCCTACATCGGCCACAGAGACTTCAGCTGAGTAAGCTATTTAGTTCTATCTCACATGCTGTTTTTTATGTAACTGAAGTTCTACATCTAATGCTTTCACATGCTGGTTTGGTCATGTGATAGTAATAGTGATTTGTAACTTCACCTCTTTAATATAGGACTAGTCACTGGATCTAGCAAAATTAGTTTGTTTAAAAAAGCCTGTATTTTATCATAGTTAACATTAGAGAATATTAAAAACATGAAAACAATAAACAGTGACTGCTATTGTTATTCCCAATGTAGGACTGATCAATACTAGAAAGTAGTCTAGAAATCCCAATTATGGTATAATAATCTTAGTTGTGAAGAGTCCATTTCATGGTATTTATTTCAACTGGTTTTAATTTGTTACAGTTTTCAATATGTAAATATAAGGAGATCAAAACTCCTTGTGACTCCTAACTCCCTTTTAAGGTGCATTTTGTCTGTATTGCTGGATTTTATTCTATTTCTCAGGACTCTTACTACATATTTCTGTTTTTGCTAATATATGTATTTTTTTAATGAGATAAGGTCTCATTGGAAGACTAACCCAGAACTTTTTCTATTTATTTATTATTTATTTATCTTTTTGAGACAGAGTCTCCCTTTTGCATTAGCTGGCCTAGAACTCATTATGTAGACCAGACTAGCCTTGAACTCACAGTTCAAGTCCTCTGCCTCCCAGGTGCTGAGATTACAGGCATGTGCCACCACACCCAGCTAGAACTTAACTTTATAATGAAACTATCTGAAGCTCATGATAATCCTACTGCCTTAACATCTCAGTGCTAGGATTACAAGTGTGAGTTATCATGTCTGGCATCTATAATTTTCCTAAGGTTTAGGTTCATAGAGGTTAAGAAATATAATAATACTTATTAAATTATATATGTATGTAAACAAATAGGCAGATAAATATTATGAAATAAACAATCACATTTTCTTAAACAAGACAATACCTGAAAATGTCAATACTTTCAAACATTACTTCTTTAAGCAAGAACAGCAGCAATTAGGTATGATTTTATACTCTCCACAAATGGCCTAATGAAGAACATAATTTAGAAATAATCACTATTACTTGACTAGGCACCTAAAAGATGAAACTATAAAAAAAGAGAGTTCTGTACATCTTTTACTACAGGATATTCCTTGAATATCTAACAGACTAATTTCATACACAATTATATGAATTTCAAACACTTTGAGGAAATACATTATTGTTATGCTTTCCTGAATGATATAAAAATAAGAAATAGTGCCAAAACACACAATTCATGGGCTGTTAAAATTAATATGTTGTATATTAAAGAGAACTTTCTTATTTCCTTTTATTTCTTATTCTGCCCCTATATTTTGACTTTAATTGAAACCTATATAATAATTTATAAATTTGAAATTTTGGAATGTAAGAAAGTTCAGAAAAACTGTGCACAATCTGTATTCATATGTAAGTAATTTTTAGAAATTTATGGGATGATTGCATTTTTTATTTACAGGTGAAGAACATTAGTCAGTCAGTAAAAGAATATGACATGTTCAAATATTAAGTGGACTCGTATGAGACAAGGCATAAGCATGACAATGAGATAGCATCATGCATAGTTGATACTTGACATCCCAGAAGTTCTTCTGAGAAGCCTGTCTGCTTCCTATCACACCCATCCCCTCTGCTCAGGATGAACTCTCTTATTTCCTCCAGCAGGAGCCAAAAGTTAAACGAGGGAAACCAGAGCACTGTTTCCACTTTCATTCTGTTGGCCTTTTCAGAATATCCAGACCTCCAGGTGCCCCTGTTCCTGGGATTCGTCATCATGTACACGGTTACCGTGTTGGAAAACCTTGGCATGATTTTGATCATCAGGATTAATCCTAAACTTCACACTCCTATGTATTTTTTCCTCAGCCATCTATCCTTTGTGGACTTTTGTTACACGTCTGCAATTGCACCGAAGCTGCTAGAAGTCTTGCTTGTTGAAGACAAAAGCATCTCCTTCATAGGGTGCATAGCACAATATTTCCTTGGCTGTACGTTTGTGATTACAGAAATGTTCATGCTGGCAGTGATGGCCTATGACAGGTTTGTGGCTGTCTGTAACCCCCTGCTTTACACTGTCACTATGTCTCATCAGCTCTGTGCTCTCCTCGTAGCTGCAACTTATGTATGGGCTGGAATCTTTTCCTCCACTCTCACATACATTCTTTTGCAACTATCCTACTGTGGACCTAACGTCATCAATCACTTTTGCTGTGAATACTCTGCCCTCCTCTCCGTATCCTGCTCAGACATCGCCTTCAGTCAAATGGCGTGTTTAGTCATTTCTATGTTTAATGAGGCTTGTTGCCTTGTGATCATCATTGCCTCCTATGTGTTCATCGTTATCACTGTCCTCAAGATCCCTACTAAGGGGGCCCTCCGAAAAGCCTTCTCTACCTGCGCCTCTCACCTCACCGCCATCGGAATTGGCCATGGGATAGTCCTTCTTCTCTACTGTGTGCTCAAGTCCAGAAGCTCTCTGTTTCTGGTGAAAATAGCCACCGTGTTCCACAGCTTGGTCATCCCTATGCTGAATCCCCTCATCTATAGCCTAAGAAACAAAGATGTTAAAGACACTGTGAAGAAGTTAGTCTACCTAAAGTTTATTTTTCATTCAATGTAACCAAACACAATTATCGGTTATTTTTAGAAATATGTTTGACAGATTTCATTGATTGATAAATTTTAGATTTTTCTTCCAATAATTAATGGAACACCTTGGGAAATTAAACAATTTATGTATATGTGTGATAATTAAATCACAGTGTGCATTACTAATTACCTGTGAAAAGAGAAAAAGAGTAAAAATATGTTCTTATAGTATCTTCTTTAAAGGTCCTATAATATAGTGGGGTTTTTTAAACATTTAAAACTTATATTTTATAATTATTAGCTACATTTTCTAATATAAATTGTTACATGGAGATGTTCAGACAGAACTATTAAATGGCTTAAACAATACTTGCATTTAATTCCAAGTGAAACACTATGATATTGAAATTTTTTCAAAACTAAATGTGATTGCATATATATCTATAGGTCACATTTATAGTACATGACATGGCATAGATTTTTTTTGTTTCATAACATATTTTTAATTTTTACTGATTCTTTGAGAATTTCATATTTAGACACTTTCTCCCATCTGTAATCCACAATTTTATGCCCTCAATTTTTCTTTTATAAAGGTCTATCAAGTCAATTTAAATGCTTTCTTTGATGTATTACAAAACTGTCACAGAATTTACAATATATTCTAATCTCCAAGGTTTGTGACATTGTAGTTTGTGGGAAGTTATTATTTATGTAAAACCTGTTTGAGAATATTTTAAATTCTTTATTGTAAGTCATACAATAAACAATTTTTTATCCATTTCTCGCAAAACTTCAATATGACAGTGAAATATTGATATTGATATAATGCACACTTTTGATTCAGGCATCAATTATTTTCATATGTAAAAGGAACAATTATTTAAATGTAGTATCTGTCATACAACAAAAAGTCACCCATTTACATCTGAGGATTGACTAACTTGGGTCTCTAGTCTAGGCTCTGGACCAAGCTTAGTGTGCATGTGTGTGTGTGTGTGTGTGTGTGTGTGAAATCTTCCTTGGAATATTTATCTACAGATTTTTGATAAAAGCAGAGTCATAACTGAGTAAGCCAACTTTAAGTCACTGTTTAAATGTTACTTGTATTAAATATATTAATATTTAATCTCACCTATATTAAATCTTCTCCTGTCTGTAAGTGAAATTCAGACATGTTTTGTGAGCAAACTGCATGAGAGTATCAAGGAGTCGATCTTAGTCAAACTAATGGTGCTAAAATTGAACTGTCATGTTTCCTAGGATCATTTTGCCGAAGTTGAAATGATGTCCTTGATGTTATGTTACATATTCCAGAGGTCTAAATGAAATGTTAAATATAACTTTTGTTCTTATGAAATTAAAGAATTTCAGGAAAAATTAAGCATAGCACACATATGAAGTATAACCAGAATACATTTTCAATGATTAGCAAAATGACTGAGATATTGGCAACAGGAGATATACTCTGTAATACCATTTTCAATTTTAATGATAGATTTTATAATGGCCAAAGCCTGAGATCATGAAAGAATAAGCAAAATCACTGAAAAGCGATGGGAGATAGGAAAGTGATAATCCCTTAACAGTGAGGAGAGAAGACATTGTAAGTCTAAGATTAAACTGTCAATGCAAAAGCTCAAAGAATTTTAGAATATGAACTCCTAGGTTTATTATTATGTTGCAGTAACTTTCCCAGGATCTTGTTTAAACATCTCCAAATAACTCCATGACCATTTCCACAAAATTGTCAGTGAATTTTCTATCAGGTTATTTCTTCTGAGTATGTTTACTGAAGGAAGAATTATGGGAAAGCTAATGTATAATGCAAACTTGTATTTAAAGGGGTTATTAGGTCACTATGGAATAGATATGTTAAGTCTCTTCAGTCCTAATAAATTGATGTGATTCTCTGTACTTGTTAAATTAGAAGATTGGGTTGATTAGTTTTCAAGTGAAATGGAATAACATTTTATAATACTTTGACAACTTGACCATAGATTATAATGCAGTGCTCTATTCCTCCTCTACACTATCCACCACTTACTCAAAATGGAGTGAAGTTAGAAAACAGCTGTTACTTTCTGTACATCTGATTACATATAAGTTGTAGATAATTATTTGGCCCTAATTACTTCAATTCTCTACCATCCCAAACTCAGTTCATAAATTTCTAGCTAACCACATACAGCGCTTATGCAGTAAGTTTCCTTGTTATTTTTTGTTATAAGTTTATTGTTTTGGTTTGTTTTGTTTTGACAGAGCACAACATAGTAATCATGACACTATAACCAGTTTGCTTGACAGACACATATTGTAGCATGTGGGGTCCAGTGCTGGGTAAGATCATTGATGTCTTTTCTACCCTGGTAGCTGCATAGCACTGTAAAAGCTAGTCAGCAGGGAGGAAGTTTCCTAGTCAGTTCTAGATTGAGTTCTTTATGCCCTACAATGAAAGTGTGTAGTCTCTTTAACAGTATGGTATTGCTATCTAGTAATGGTGGGCAACCAAGGGAATTGGCAATAGCCTTGTCATTTAATGAGCCCGTGGAATCTCCCTGCCCAATAACTTGTAGGGAGGTTTCCAATGTCTGTCACTGAGATGTTCATTTAAGCACTTAAATCTTCTAGAGGAGCACTAGTCATCCATCCAGGGCACCTCTGTCCAAGCTTCCTTGTTTCAAATGACATTTTTGAGACAAGGTCTTATTATATAACCCTGGATGAAGCATACTATGTAGATACGCTGGCCTCAAACTCAAAGAGTTTGCCTTTTGCCTCCCAAATGATGGGATTAAAGGCATGAACTACCACATCTAGCCTTAAAGGTATTTTTAAATAGCTCACAAAGTAGTGTTTTTCCATAAGACAATTTTCACGCATCCTTTGTTTTGGTTCACCCACCTCTACCCCTTCCTCTCCTCCATCCCATACTCCTTCCCTGCTTAAATTTTTAACGCTTAATATTTCTAGCATTCCCTGCTTCTACTTTAAAATCACTTGTGTTCTATCACCCACTCCCTCATTAACACCTCTTTCCTTCTCATGGTCCCTGTCTAACATTCTAACATACACACAAGCAAACCAACTGAAATACACAAATCAAAAATTGAAAGCTAGGATCTACAAATGAGAAATAACATGCAGTGTGTGCCTTTCTGGATCTGGGTTATCAGAGTCTGGTATTTTCCAGGTGCATCTATTTTCTTCCAATTTCATTTTTTCTTTACATCTGAATAAGTTTCCATTATGTATACATATCACATATTGTCCATCTGTTGATGGGCATCTGGGCTGATTTAATTTCCTGGCTGTTATGAGTAGAATAGCAATGCATGCAAATGTGCAAGTGTTTCTGTAGGAGGATATGGAGGAGTTTAGGCAGATTCCCAAGAGTGGAAACACTGGGTCAAATGACAATTCTATTTTCAGATGTTTTAGAAAATTCCAGAGTGATTTCCAAAGTGATGGCCAATTTACACTCTCACCAACAGTGGATAAAGATTCTCCTGTCTCTACAACCTTGATACATTGTTTTTTCTTTTGATTTTTTTAATGATAGCTATTTTGACTGGAGTGAGGTAGAATCCAAAGTAGTTTTAATTTGCATTTCCCTTGTGGCTAATGATATTGAACGTTTCTAAATTGTTTACTAGCCACTTATATGCATAAGGGAGGAACGAAAGAGGAAGACATAGTGGGTAGATATAATGGAAACATATGATGTGCATGTATGGAATTCTCAAGCAATTAGAAAATAGAAGGCTTCTAATGGTGACATGCAATAAGCCTTCTTCCCCCATGTCTCCTGAATGGCAACATCAGTTTCTTCCATGGACTCATTCTTCATTTCTATTTGTTACTTACATTTTAAACTCATAGCTGCTGGATGCTGAAAGAAGTTCATTTTACACTATTTTGATCCTTGCGTTAAATACTTTAACTATGACCTTAGAAATAAGAATGCAGTGCTGACCATAAGAAAATTAATGTTAAAATGTTTTCTCACTGAGTATAATCACACATACAGTTGCACTTACACTCTTTCACATAAACTCACATCCCCATGCACATGCCTGCTCTATTTATTTTTAATGCCTATTATATATTTCCTTCATATTTACTACATTTTTTTCAAATAATAGGATCACATTTACTCAAAATTTGTTAGACATTTCTTATATGTCCTTAAATATTGCAAACCTATTGCAAGTAAAAGAGAAAGGGATAGAAATGACTGTTTATGAATCTCTTTGAATTCAGTAGAGTAAGAAGTGACCCCCAATGATGCTGACATTCCACTCTTCACAATGTAAAAATGCATCATTATAAGTTTCTATTATCATTTTGTTAGAATTTCAAATTCTCTGATTATGAATATGTTTGTTCACTATCTTAACTTTTCCCTCTTTGTTCTTTGGAATCAAAGTTATGCTAGCCTTTTAAGATGGATTTGGGAATGTCTGTTTTACAGTTATAAAAATGCATAATATTAGATTTTTGGCATGTTTTCTTTTCTTAAAATAATATTTAATTTTATTTTATATTTTATGTGTATAGGTGTATTGCCTGCATGTAGGTAGGTGCACCTGTGTCACTCAATGACCTCTGATGTCAGAAGATGGTGTTGGATCACCTGGAACTGGAGTTACAGATGGTTGTTAGCTGCCATATGGGTGTGGCAAGAATTGAACCCAGATCCTCTGCAAGAGCAGCCAGTGCTCTTAGCTGCTGATTCATCTCTCCAGCCCACAAATTTTTAGCTACATGGAGAATTTTCAATTATGAATTAAAAAATATTTTAAATATGGTGAATAGTTTAATTGCATTATAGAAAAAGTATGGATTCCTTGTGAAATCAGCTTTACTTTCCCCTTAGAATTTACCCAAGCTTGCTATGTGGTTAAAAGCTTTGACACCATATTCACAAGATGCATTGTGATCCTCACTTTTCAGTGCTGTTAAGAATTTTGCTTTCATGTTTAATTTTTCCCACCCTTGATTCAATAGAGTAGAATTCAATCAATTTTATTAGTTTTATCAAATATTAAAGTTTTATTTATTTGTATTTTATGCATATGAGTGTTTTGCTTGCACATATGTACGTGCACCCAAAGATACAATGCCCACGGGGATCAGAAACTGAAAATGGATTTCCTAGGACTGAAGTTACAGATGGTTGTCAAACACAGTGTTGGTTCTGGGAACAGAACTCAGGTCTTCTGCAAGAGCAGTGTGCTTAACTGCTTAGCCATCTCTCTAGTCTCCAAATATCCTATTTTTGATTCATTGATTCCTTCTTTTTATGCTTGTTACTTTAGTGGTCCTTCTAAATTGTTTCATTTTTCATCCCTTCCTTCAGAAAAGGAAAATACAGAAAATATTCATAACTTTGAGGCATTTTCTTCTCCAAAGTAAGAGTGAGCTCTATATAAGTATGCACAGGTTTAAAAGTACAAGCAACAACTCCCAGAAATGGCTCTCAAACATCAATCAATTACAGTGGGTGCATAATTACTAAAAGTTCCTAAACTTTGCTCAGGAAAATTCTGTTAGGTGCTATAGAGGTTTTTTTTTTTTCACAGAATAACTAAGGACCATTTGTCTACTAAATTCATCTATCCTTAATCTTGTCCTTTGGAATTAGCTTATAGAACATTTCAGAATGACTTTCCATGTGATTGTCTTATATCTAAATCCTTGTTTGGAGTTTACTACCAAATGACTTTGGAACAGGACAGATTGGAAAACCACTTCAGAATATGTAGAAAAGAGACTCATAATAGTATTGCAGTTATAATCTAAAAGATTTTAAAAGTCAAGAAATACCATGAATGTAATAAGGATACAAAATTAATAAAAGCTGAATAATTTGCAGGAATGGAAATTTTTCATGAGAATGAATTTGATCATGTCTTTCAGTAAACTTTTATGTCTATAATTATATCCATTCACAAGTAAAATCATATAATTACAGTATAGGTAAAGACAATATTTCTATTCGCCTCAAACAGAAAACAACTTATATGTTTGTCAACATATAAATGGTATTTGTTATATTGGTTATGTTGTAAAGCTGAAGACCAGTAAACTAATAATATGGCCATTTATAGCAATGTGCTGCATAAGAAAATACATATCCAATTATCCAGTAATCTTTTTTATTTGTTATATTTTTATGTTAAGTATGTTTTTAAGAATAAAATGAGTTTATATAACATTTCATGCATAGTATGTTTAAGGTACATTGCTTGGACAGGATCTTAATTTATGATTCTGGATAATATTCAGTAATAATATATTGCCCTTCTTCATATATATACAAGTTTGTTGAGTTTCACTTAGAAAGTTGATCTCCTGATGGTCTACTTCATTTTATTTCAATTATACTTCAACAAAAATTATTAACAAATAATTTTTTTTGTAACATAAATTCTACATTTTTTTTGAAAATGTTACAGTCAACTACTCTGGATGAAAATATTGAGTCTGGGGCTGGAGAGATGGCTCAGCAGTTAAGAACAGTGACTGCTCATGCAGAGGACCCAGGTTCTAGTCCCAGCACCCACATGGCAGCTACAAACCCTTTGATTTTTGGTTATACTTTCCTTTTGAGTTTTTTAAACCATACAGTTGGCCCAGATACATCAATTTATTTTTACTCTTAAGGACGTTTGAATATCTGTTCTTCAGGTGTCACATGGGCTTGAGAGGAGCCCTGGCTCCTTTTTTTTTCCACTTCTGCCTATGTAAAGATAAGCCAAAGGTCCAGCACAGGAGAGAGATGTGTGTTGCACACAGCAAAGCTAGAGAGGCTGAGCTAAGTTCTTTGGAAGTAAAGTCCCAGAAGTTGGATGTGGAGCTACTAGATTTGGTATTTTCCCTGCTGGTTTTTGGTCTTCTTTTGGTCTGGTATTTCCTTACTATGCCTCCATTTTTCCGTTTTGGAATGGTAATGTGTACTCAGTTCCACTATATGTTGGGAGTATGTATGTAATTTGTCTTTTAATTTTATAGATGCTTACAGTTAAGATAATTACCTGAGTCTCAGATAGACTTTGGACTGTGGACTGTTGAATTTTATTGAGACTGATAATGACTATGGGGACTTGTAAATTTGGACTAACTGCATTTTGCATTTTATATGATCGTGAGCCTATGGGGGCCAGGAGTGGAATGTGGTGGTTTGAATGAAAATGTCCCCCATTGGCTCCAAGTGTTTGGACATTTTGTCCCCAGATGATGATGCTGTTTTGGGAGGTTTTAGAAAGTGTGGTTATCCTGGAAGAAGCACATCACTAGGGGTGGGATTAAAGAGTTCTTAAGCCTTGCCAGATCTCCGGTCGCCCTCTTGCTTCCTGTACCTGCGTGATGATGTGAGAGCTTAGATTCCGCTCCTCCTCCAGCCATCTCTGCCACCATGCCTTCCTGCCAAGATGGACTGTTAATTCCCCTGGAACCATAAGCTCAAATAAACCCTTCCTTCTTTAAATTGCCTGGGTCAGTGTTTCCATCACAGTAACAGAAAAGTGACTAATACAATGACCCTGGCAGTTTCACTGGAATGTTACTACTTTTTAGTTGAGTGAAAACTAAAGCTGACACTTTCATTATAAGATGTCATCACTCATCTGTTAAGTGACTGATATTGGTTGCTGGCACATTAAATTTCCTTCAAGGACTCTCATAGCCTCTTCTTATTGCCACTGGCTTTTTAATCTCATAGAAGTGTTTGAAGAGTAGATGCAGAAGCTATAGGGTATTGAAACACCTAAGCTCTGAAATCTATAAATTACTTGATCCTACCACATATTCACATTCAAGTCAGGTCACTATTGCAGTTTAATGGCGTCAGCCCTGTGTCCTTCAGGGAAATCATCACTCTTTTGAGAAACAAGGTCTGTAACTTAGTAGAATCAAAGCTTTAAGCAATAAATAATGGAGGGTGATAAAGAGAGAAGGCTTTTCCACATTTTCTGTGGATTCAACAATTCTAAGTCTCATAAATTGTTAGAGATAGTGTTTATTCATTGTTAATTTTAAGCATGCAGTACATTTTGGAGAATATTATTCCATTCTTCAAATTTATTGCTGTAGAATCTGTCTCTTGTCTAGGTTTATAAAGATGGCCCTGAAGTCATGAGCACATTTTTAGTTTCTATGTAATACTAAATGTTTTGTTCCCTGCTGTCTTTCAGGGCTACCCTAGAGTAGGATAGTCCTGCCCTATTTACTGTGTGTCAGGATATAGTGAGGTATCATCTGAAAATTAAGGTTCTGGTTATTTGTTATATCTTCAAGTTACCATGGGGAAAATCAGATCTATGAGTTCAGTTTCAACTGGAAGATATAAAGGAAGTTTATGAACCATTGGCATCAATACAGTACTCTGAACATGATTGTCTTATGACACCTGTGCATGCCTAATGTTAAGAGATTGCTTGGGTAGTCCAAAACTTGTTCATGATAATAAATGCAGGGTTCATAGTAATTATTATAACTTAAAGCTGAACAATATTGTAGAAAGGAGACTGAGGTAAATTATCCTTCAGAAGAGCTTTATTATAGATTTAAGCTCAGGGTCATTGACAGCCACAATGAGGCCCTGATGTGAGAAAGCATTAGGGAAGATTCTTGCTATCCTTAGCATGACAAGATCCTAAAGGCATAAGGTCTTCAATTCCCATAATACCAGGAGAATTATTGCATCATATGACAGGCAGCATTATCAGCATTATGTGGACTTAACAGAAGAATCTTCAACTTCACAGGACAAACAGAGTTTCTTGCTTTAATAGGTTTCCAAGGATCAGAGTTGGGGAGGCCAGTATAATCCACACCATGTGACCTGGTCTATGTGCTACAAGTCACAAGCCATTGATAAGAGTAGAGACATAATTCACTGTTGTCTTGGGGACAAGTAAGCAACTGCAAGAGGGAAGGAGATTTAAGTTCACAGCATCCAAGACTTTGCATAAAGAACTACAGAGGGCATGCCATAATTCATCGGAAGACAGAGGCAGCTAGACGGCTTACGACATAGCATTTACTTGGTGATATTTCCACCAAGTGATCATTCAGTACTCTAGTATGACCTGTGTAAATTCATGTTGGACTCTGCTGCCTAAAATATAGGAAGTTTGCAGAGGGTTTTATTGTGCTGCTTGAAAATCCTGAATCTAATCTGTAAGTTATTATATATTTTAGCAATGATCTGAACAAACTCTGCCTACCAAATGCGTCTCTAGGACAATCATAAAGGCTGAATTCTCACCCCAAACACTACAGGATACATGAAAGAATTTTCTTGAGGTATGACTTTCCCTCAAAATGAATAATATTTTGGCATATTTTGATAAATCACCTTAAGTTTTCTAAAAAAGTCATATAATAGCATCAAATTTCAAAGAGGGTCATTTTTAAATATGACATAGATGACACAGTGTTTGAGTTTATTTTAATGTTAATCAGAGGGAGATTTTCAATTATGTACTAATAAAAACTGAGAGTAAGCTTCATGGTGCAATGCTCTGTGGAATTTCAAGGACACTCACTTCATTAAAGATAGTTTGGCACCTGAGGTTCAATCTTAATTGTCTGTTTTGATGCTTGTGAAGAAGAACTTCTGGGATATTCTCTAGAGTTTGAGTCCCTGGAGATACAGATATAGATAAAAGAACCTATCTTTCCCAGTTCTACTCAACCTATAGAGAAACAGGAGGACGGTGACCTGTTTCTATGTAGGAGTTATGTTTATCCATTTGAAAGTGCAATATCTCTGTCTGTTATTGTAACTAAGTTTCTCTTTGATTTTTCTTCTTATGTTAAGGCACAATAATTAGGATATAATTTTAAGGCTAATAATATTTATAAAATATATTTTTTATGTATGGAAATATTTGTCTCAGCCTCACTGACAATTGCTCACAAGGAAAAAACACATCTAAATTCACTCAGGTATCAAAGGCACAACATTGTCTTCCACAGTCACTCAGGATTAGACACAGTCAATAAGCAGTGGTCAATTTATGTAACAGATGTTGCCAAATTGCAATTGCTACAACTTTTCCTTAGATAGCTCTAATATCTTAATTCTCTGAGTAAAAAGAAAGTTACTGTCTTAATTCTATAATTTATTTTACAAATAATCAAAATAAAGCAGTATCATATATGTGTTTTCAGGAACTATTTGATACCTGTCTTATAATCTTAATTGATCTATGAGTTTATTAAAAAACATTTTCTATCATGTGTAACCTGTTACACTCATGGAAAGCAATGGTATAATCATAACAATTGTAAATATTGTATTTAACAGGATTCCCTTCAATCACTGTCTCCCACTGAAGATTGTTATGGTGCTGACAATAAGGAATGGGAGTGTGGAGGTGACCTTTGTCCTCTTGGGCTTCACCGATTACCCCGAGCTTCAGATCCCTCTCTTCCTGGTGTTTCTGTTCATGTACATCATCACTGTGGTAGGGAATCTTGGGATGATAGTGCTCATCAAGGTCAACCCCAAGTTCCACACCCCCATGTACTTCTTCCTCAGCCATCTTTCCTTTGTTGACTTTTGCTACTCTACCATCATCACACCCAAGCTGCTTGAGAACTTGGTCCTGGCTGATAAAAGCATCCTCTACTTCAGCTGCATGTTGCAGTACTTCCTGTCCTGTGTGGCTGTTGTGACGGAGTCCTACCTGCTGGCAGTGATGGCCTATGATCGCTTTGTGGCCATCTGTAATCCCCTGCTGTACACAGTGGCCATGTCACAGAGGCTGTGCATCCTGCTAGTGACTGGATCGTACCTCTGGGGCATGTTTGGACCTTTGGTTCTCCTCTGCTATGCTCTCCAGCTAAAGTTTTCAGGATTCAATATAATCAACCACTTTTTCTGTGAATACACTGCTGTTATTGCTGTCTCTAGCTCTAATATATTTGTACCCCACATGCTGCTGTTTGGCTTTGCTACCTTCAATGAGGTAAGTACACTGCTGATCATCCTCACTTCTTATGTGTTCATTTTTGTGACAGTACTAAAAATCAAATCCGCCAGTGGGCGTCGCAAGGCCTTCTCCACATGTGCATCCCACCTGACAGCCATCACCATCTTCCATGGGACCATACTTTCCCTGTACTGTGTGCCTAACTCCAAAAATTCTCGGCAAGTGGTCAAAGTAGCCTCTGTCTTCTACACCGTTGTCAATCCCATGCTGAACCCTCTCATCTACAGCCTGAGGAACAAGGATGTGAAGGAGGCTGTCTGGAAATTAGTGGGCACAAAAGTCTCACTTGACTGAATGGATCTCAAGATGTGTTCTATCATAATGAATAACTGAAATGGAGGGTAAAAAGTTTCTTCAATTTACAGGATATTTTTGCATGCGGTTTTTATAGATCATTGTGATTGATGCTGATAAATTCTAATCCCTTGAGGGAGTCAATGATGTGGAAGGGTCGGTACAGTCTTCATCATTTTGATACACAAAATACTTTCTGAATCCTCTAAAACAAATACATAAAGCAGTGCAAAGCACAGCAACCTGTATAGTGTGGGGAAGAGAGTTCTTGAAAGAATCTCAGCATCTTACTACAGAAAATATTTTTCATTTTGTTACTAAGCATTGCAGTGTCTGGTGCTGAACTCTCATTGATGTGCTTCTAAATTTTTCTTTGTTAGGAGATGCAGGTTTTTTCATAGTGTATCCTACATTAAATTTCTGTTTCTGCAATAAAGTATCCTGACTATCAACATAGAGGAGAAAGAATTTGTTTAAGCTCATGAACCCAGATTCAAGTCCTTCACTGCAGAGAAATCAAGGCAAGAACCTGAAATAGAAGGTCACATCCACAGCCAGGAACAGAGAGAAATGAATGCACTCATGTCTACTACTATGCTTACTTACCTACTGTTGCAGAGTCCAGGTCCCCAAACCAGGGAATTGTGTCATCTGCTTTCAGGATCGGTTTCCCCAGATCAATCAATGTAATCATGATAATCCCTGACAGACTTCCCAAAATCTAATTATTAGAGGAAAAATTAATATGTTGCTTCTGAAACTTGTTTTACTCTATTATACTCATTTACTGAAACTTATGATTCAAATAATTCACTTAATAGGATCTCAAGGAATATTCTGTGGAAACACAACTCCTTATGATATTTGGTTTAAACATATACACTTACTAACATTTAAAGAGAAATCTTGCAAACGCATTTAAATTGAAAATTAACTAAAATTACTAAACCATTTTTATAACATGTAAGTTATTTTGATGGATTTGTAATCTAAACCATAATTTTATATGTGTGTTTTAAAAGCAAGTTAATGGTAAGTTTTTCATTTGTGTGAATTCAGGATAACTCCCTAAATTTGTAATCATGAATCACCATACATTTAAGATGTCTGTAAGAGATGCATCAAGTTTGTTCAAATTTTACCATCAGTTTTTGCTTTCTCTTGTGTTGAATGGAAGAATGTTTTGTATTCATTAAAAACTATATCCTCTTGAGTTGCAAACAGATTAGATAATGTAATTTTCAAAATATTATATCTGAACATGGACATGTGTATATATAACCAGGAGATTGAAGATAAGAAGAGAAATAAACTTCCTCATTAAATAATAGCTGAAATATTATAGCACAGACTTGACAGAGCAGACAAAACACTGCCGAAAATAGAACGTATATTGTTAGTCATCAATAACAGACACATGAAAACAAAACTGGGAGTTCTTCACATTAATATGAGTATTAAGGTGAATATCACAAAAATCTAAAGAATTGGTGATGAAATGGAATCACAAAAATCATATGTTTTAAAAATATTTTATTTAATACTTTTATTTCAAGTGTATGAGTGTATCACTTGCATGTATGTAAGTGCACCCATGTTGTGCAATACCCACCTACTGAGGTCAGAAGAGAACACTGGATCACCCGGAACTGGAGTTAAGGGTGGTGTTGGCTGCCATGTTGGTGCTGGGAACCAAACCCAGGTCCTCTGCAAGGGCAGCCTGTGCTCTTAACTGCTGAGCCATCTTTTCAGCCACATTGATCTTATGTTTTAAATAATGAAGGATGGGGAAAAGGGGACTGAAAATAGCTTAGTGATGTGCTCTGAAATTATAGAAATCATTGTGGTATAACAACACTGCTTTCAGGATTTATGTGGTACAGTTAAAATTAAGTGTTTCATAAGAATATTTTTACCTATGACACATATAGCCATAGAGTGAAGGGAAATACAGGAAGCAGTTGATAAAGGTCCTGATGAACTCCTCTGATCATTTTTCTTTAACAGTGGTCTGGAATAGCTAAATGATAAAGAGCACTGGCTACTCTTGCAGGGAAATAGGTTTGGTTCCTAGAACCACATGGTATCTAACAACTATCCTTAACTACAGTTCCAGGGTATCCAACACAATCTTCTGACCTCCACCAGCCATTGCATGACATGGGTGCACTTATACAGATGCAGGCAGTACACTCACACACATAAAAAATTACTTTCTCATGATGTGAATTTTCTTGAATTTTTCTATAGACCAATCTTATCCACAGATTAATGTTGGCTCAAACTTTATCAAAGAAGCTTCTTAATGAATCAGGCAGTGGATAATTCAGTAACACACAACTAGTCAAATTGCAAAACCTAAAGTGACAGCCGTGTTTGGCATCACTATCCTTGAAAAGTTGTAAGCAGTCACTGGTTGCTGGAGGCAGTAGACTCACGACCATCACTGCTGTATCAATAGTAAGTCACCTTTGATCTTGTGCATAACCTCCCTCCCATGCTCATGCAAGCAAATTTGATTAGTTTCAATATTTCACACACAGAAGGAAGACAAAAAACTAGGAGGGGAACATGTTACAAAAAAGATTTTCAGCGGTAGAAGGATCATGGATAAGAGATGGTAACAGGGTTGACAATAACTAAAATTCACTGCATGGATGTATAAAACTGTCCAAGCATAATAATTTTTTTCAAAGAACAGGACTCAGAATGTATGGCAGAGTGCATAGGATTCAGGGGGCCGGCAATGGAGGAGGGAGGAAATCTGGATGTGAGTGGAAACACTGTATGAAATTTTAAAGGTTCATTAAAAAATTTGAAAAAAAATAAACTGGAGAGAGAGAACAGTGAAAAACAGAAATTATCTTATGCTTTTTACATGAATAAAATCATAATACATAATATGTGGGTAATAACTTTACAGCTCATGTATGCAATATTATTATACAGTGCATAAATAATAGATATGAGTGCATATTAAATATTGTCATCATTTTGACACACTATGCATGTATTTGATAATGCACATAAACCTTCACATGGATTGCACTTTTATAACTTCCTCATTGCAGTAATGTTACTGCTTTTGAGAGCTAGTAATGAGGTATAACTACCTTCTCATGCAATTATTCTAATTGTCATATTGAAATTCAGTGTAGAAGTGTAGCTTGCTCAGCAAAGAATGGTTACTCTCAATTCTATTATCTAGGCAAATATTAGGGTAGCGATAAAGAGCTATTAAGGAGGGACTGGAGAGATTGCTCAGTGGTTAAGAGCACTTGTGCCTCTTACGGAAGACCTGAGTTCAGTTTCTAGCACTCACATTGTGGCTAACAACCATGATTAAGAGCAGTTCTAGGGAATCCAACACACATTTCTTGCCTTTGAAGTACTAAACAAAAGAGTCATTAAGGATAAACTTCTGCTGAAGACAATGAATCTCTGGTCTGGATGGAGACTTAACCTTCTAGCTAAGTTGGTCCAAGCAATGGTCAAGGAACCACTCCAAGAAAGGCAGGTTCATGTTAAGCCATGCAAAACAGTCAGGTGGAGTAAACCTCCCTTAAATGAGATGCTGTACATTTTCTTCCCAGAACTAGTGCTCTCCAGCCAGTATCTTTGCGTGCAGCCACGCTGTTACTTTTGTCTCCCCTCTTTTCTGAATTATTTATGAAAGAATAACTTTTCTTTATTATCTGTGATATTTTTCCCCAAGTAAACGTTTAATTTTTTAAGTATTTTGTTATTTTTATTTTATATTTATTTGAGTACTGCCTGAATCTACGTAATTATATCATTTTCTAATGCCCACAAAGGTCACTGAATCTCCTGAAATTGGAGTTAACCTCCATGTAGGTCCTAGGAATCAAACTAGGTCCTTTATAAAAACAGTCAGTGCTCTTAACTACTGAACTATCGATCCAGCCCCGAGTATTCTTTCCTATTTTTTATTGAGATTTTGTGCATTTCATATAATAGATCTTAAACAGATTTAGACACCCTCTTCCATCCACGCCCTCCATAACTCCCCCACTGGATTTCATGCATTCTGTCATCTATGTTATGTCTTTTGTGGTCTAAAACTTGTACCCAGATGCTCATTGGTGTAAGATTATCCACTGGAGTCTCTTCAGTCTATTGAGAGTATGACTTCTGCATACATTCTTATTTTTGGTTCCCCTCCCCACACCCACACCTCTCCTCCACTTCTTAGCCCACCCTACTCCTCACTCTTACCATCCCCCCTTCCAGGAATACAATCTATAACATCATTAAAAGTGTGAGAAAACATGTAATTGCAAGAGTACACTAAGGTATAAAACATATAAAATATAAAATCATTTTAGTACCACACTGATATATTATTCTAGAACACTGAACCAATAGGACTTTGTTCTTCAGAAAGCATGATAATACTTGTTATATTTCCTGTGATATCAGATGTATTTTCATCCCTTTTGTTTTCATCAATAACATAGCTGTACTTTCTGTGGTGCTCAGAATGAGAGTGCTACTTGTAGCATAATCCCCCCTCTGTGCTTTTCTTCACCTCTTCTTTGCCACATAATTTTCAGTGCAAGCATTGTGCTCACTGTTCTACTAATGTTGCTTAAAAGCAAAGAATGCGGGCTGAGAGATGGATCAGAGAGTAAGATCATTTGCTCTGAAAGCATGAGGAACTGAGCTCCCAAAACCAGCATCCAAATATAAAAGCTGGGCCCCAGCACCACGGGGAGAAGGGGACAGTGACAGGAGGATCACTGAGGTTAACTGGCTGCCAGTCTAGATTCATGTGCAGTAAGAGACCCCGTGTGAAGGGAAGAAGGCAGAGAGTGACAGTGCAGAATAGCTGACAACCGCTTCTGCCCTCTTCTGCCCAAAACAGGCAAAGATCACATATACGAACACACACAGCAGAAAGATTGACTGTGGAAAAGAAGCATGGTTTTGACAACACTGTAAAAGAGACTTATCTTCTAAAGAAAACTGATCTCCTCAGTTGCTGATCTAGCATCAACTTCAATTCCAGCACATGCTAGCACACTTATTTTTATACTATACTGATTTCTTCTTGGGCATGTTTTAAGGTTTAAGGATTCTGCTTCAGGTGGTAAGTGTTATATGTGGGTGCAGATCATTACCATCATTACCATTATTCTAGTTTCTTCAACAACAACCACACAGGTTTCTACGATCAACTTCATCCTCTTGGTATTTGTTGAATACATTACATTCATTCACTCCTGGTTTTCCTGATCATGTACATCACAGTCTCTATGCTGGGAAGCTGAGCCTGATCACATCCATCAGAATCTATCCTAATTGCCACAGCACTGCATTATTCCCTCAGCCCCTTGTTCTGTATTTGTTTCTATATTTTGGGAATAATTTTTATGGGAATTCCTTCTTTTTACAAATAGTAATCATGTCTAACCACATAATGGAAGTTAATGTTATGTTTTGAGACCATTTAATACTAACAGGGCTTCTTGTTTACAATGGAAACACATTTACTTGCCCTTGGACTCCTCACCTAAACATATACTTTTAATCCCCAAGATGCTCCTTGTTCCTGCTCTCTCTCTCTCTCTCTCTCTCTCTCTCTCTCTCTCTCTCTCTCTCTCTCCCCTTTCCTGTGTTTGTGTGTGTGTGTGTGTGTGTGTGTGTGTGTGTGTGTGTGTGTTGTGATAATATCAGTGTTTGGAGCACTATACACCTTTGGAAGCACCAAATTATTTTCGGTTCATGCTGCAAAAACCAGGTAGGATTAGATACATAACAGATGATCTTATTTATGCTTGTGTGAGTCAGTAGGAGCCAGGAAGGCAGAATTCTTCTATAAGACAAAGTTCTTCATTTATTTCCCTTGTCAAGATGGATGGGCTGTTTAAATAATAAAGAGACCATCCATTTGAAGTGAACAGTTCCGAAGGAGCTCAAAAGGAACATGCTTTGAGCACAGATTGGGCTCACACTTGGCTTGAAATGATTTAAAGAGTCAGGCTGTTTTTATTCAAGCACCGCCATATTGTGCAGGTCTCTACTACATGGTAGTCTTCTTCAGTCGAACCCTAAGTACTTGCAAACTTGGTCAGAGGTAGGATCATTTCCTTTCCATATACACCAAATACTTCTTCAATTGTATATATGTAATGATAGAATCAAACATATTGACAGTAGAGGGTTTGATTGAGACTGGGATGGAACAGATGCTTAGACTGAATAAACAAAATACTTTTGCTTCTACTCATAGTAGGATATTAGGATTTTAAAAGCATTTCCCCACGTCATTGCCCTAACTGTGTGAAAATCATAACAAGATGGAAAGAAGTTATGCTTTTGAAGGCCTAGGGATTATAGTTTTATTAGAAATGATTCTGCAGTATTTTAGACAACAGTCAGAGGTAAGTATAAATTGTGGTATCACCTCATAGTAAAAGTGGCTTAAAGTTTGGGTAAAGTTTAAGATAAATTCCTTTTTATAATTTCATAATCCATGTATATTGCACTTATTTCTTTTATTTTTTAGAATTTCATACATGAAGATTGTCTTTGCAACATTTCCTTCCCTCCCAGGCCTTCCCCAGCTCCTTCATGTTCTCCAACTCACTCTCAGTTTCTAGTCCTCTTTTTGATTATTATTGTTACATATAAGTGCACACATTTATAAGTATATACACATATACACATGTATTTTATATATATACATATATATTACACTGAGTTCATTTAGTCATGCTCCCCACACATAATTATTAAAACACATTTACAAAAACAGAAAATATGATGACTGTTCATAGTATTTGGAAAATAATTTTAGAAAGAATGTGAAGAATAAAAATTTCTTAGCTTTTAAAATATAGTTTATCATTTATAGGAAAGCAAAAATTAATGATTTCATCTACAAACACAAAGAATATCAGTATCATGTTCTCTGGGTCCACTACGATGTCAATTTACTATTAATGACTCCATTACACAGGATCTGTGCTGAAGAGATGGCACAGTCCTGAAAGATTCAAGCTGACTACCACTACACAGGGTCCTAGTACACACAGAATGACTGGCTATGATCTGTTTTCTGCTCATCTTGTATAAATTCAGATATACATGAGCACATGCATATGTACACACACACATGCACACAGACACACACTTACTTCTGGCCAAGGACTCTATGAAAATAACTATTTCATCACATATCACAGTTTGGATAAGAAAAAGATATTTATTTGAATTTTGGAAATATTTATTTTAGTTTTCTTTAATTTGATAATGACAAAAACTGAATTACATATTTTATTTCCATTATGATTTCTTGTCTGACTCATATTTATATGTTTATAAATATGCACATATATGTTTGTTTGAATTATAAATATTTATCTGAGAGAAGTCACATGTTCAGCTCTGAGTATGTGTGACTATATAAATTATGCACATTACAACTTGTTTTGTAAACACTCCATTATAATTTTAGCTTTGTATACATATTGTAACATTTGATGAGAAACTTAGTGACTAAAAACCACTTATGTCCTCAGGAATCTGTGAAATCTTTGCCATTTTCCCTTGGACTCCCTCACTCTGCTGTGAATATATGGGAACTAAAAAGAAAGCTTTCAGTCCAAGATGTCATTGCTCACCTGCTAGGTGTTTTAGTGCTGAGTCTTTACTCTGATAGCTCAGTATTTGTTGAAGGAATCTCACAGCCATTCTTGTATCTCACTGTCTTCTTTATTCTCAGAGCAGTGTTGAAAGAAAGGGAATACAGAAGCTATAAATTATCTAGGAGCCTCAGAATCTGAATCTTCAGATTTTCTTGGTCAAGTAGGTCACTATTATAACAATATATCCATTCCAGATTGCATGGGGGGGGCGTAGGGGACATCTTTAGGGAGATGAGAACTCTTTCTCTCTTAGGCACACAGTGTAGTTATAGAAATCACAAGTTTTAACCAGAGAATCATTAATGGAAGTAGGGAGTGGTGCTCCCTCCTTTCCTGTGACCCATAAATTCTATAGCTCATAAATTATTGGTGAAGTATATCAGTTGCAGTTTCTAAGTATGTTTGCACATTTTCAAGGATTGCAATGTTCTTCTAAAGCTACAGAGCTTGTTAAATACATTGTTTATATAGGTGCCCCCTAAAATTACAACTATACTTTTCAAGTTTCTATATAGTTCAAGAAGATTGCCACCCCACAGCAGGGTTAGAGTTCTGCTGTTCTCCAGTTTATGTGTTGTTTTATCATATCATGAGGCGTCAACTGAAAATAAGGCTCTAAAACATTATTCCACATTCATATTGTCATGGGGAAAATCAGAGAGCTATGGGTTGAAGTTGAAGAGAAACATTATATACATCAAAACAGTGGAACACAGATATTGATATCATATTCTAACACAACTGACCTGTGTTTCAAGTTAATTTCTTTGCATGCCTACCTGCTTTAGTAGATTGGATGGATACACACAACCTTGTTTACTATGGTAAATAAAGGGTTCATGCAAGTCTGCTGCATAGTGCTGATCACACAGTTTTAGGAGTATTAAAATGCCAGAGACTATTGCTCAAAATCTGAACAGTTATCAACTGTTTTCTTGCTTGAAAATCCTTAAGATCTAATGAACAGTTTATGATGTGGCCTATCTAACACTCTGAAGAATCTCTGTCTGCCAAATATCCCAAAAGAACAATCAGGAATGCTCAATCTAAGGTTACATACAGCACTGAAACCTATATGACAGAGTGGTCTTATTCCAGAATTAACTGGCTTTGGGGCCACTCAAAATGATTAGTTTTTCTTGGAACTTTTTTTTACATAAACTTGAGTTACTTGTCTCAAATTACTATGTACTACCTTCAAACTCCAAAGAGATCCAATGAGTTTAGCAGAGGATGGGGTGGTGTTTCAATTTTATTGCATGTCAACCATTTGGGACATTTTAGTCATGTACAAACAAAGCTTGATAGTGAATTATATTCTACAGTGTCTTCTGAGTCAATTCAAGGAAATTTAAGTCATTTAAGATAATATAAAATGTTGTAAGATTAACATATTCATTGTTTTGATGCTCATAAAGTGTAATTGATGATTTTCCTCTAGAATTTCAATCCCTAAAGATAAAGAGGTAAAAAGAAAAGATGTTTTCTTCCCCAGTTAGACTTATCCTTCCAAGTAACAGGATCATAGTGCCCTGTTTCTCTCTAACAAGTATGTTTATTCAGATTAAACTGTGAAAATATTATTTTCCTGGTATGGAGACTAAGATTCCCTTTTATATTACTTTTTAGGTTGAGACACTTAACTCTGTGACAACAATACTAAGCAAAGTAGCATGTACGTGTAGATACATTCTTCTTTATCTCCATTGGCAACCTGTTCACAAAGAAAACATTAAACTTGTTCTGAGCACTCTGACAGGTCAAAGGTTATTTTTCAGTTTCTCAGGAATAGTGGAAAAACAGATGCCAAAATAGGATTGCTGCACCATTTTCTTAGATTTCTCTAGTATCTTAATTCTCAGAATATGAAAAATCTTGATGAACTGATATGTGCAAATAATTAGGGCAATATTTTCTTCTGTGCATTTTAAAACAATTTGAATTTCCTTCCATAATTTTCTATTTAATAGGATTCCCTTCAGTCAGTCTTCCACTGAAGATTATTATAGTCCTGATAAAAAGGAATGGGAGTGTGGAGGCGACCCTCGTCCTCTTGGGCTTCACAGATTACCCCGAGCTTCAGATCCCTCTCTTCCTGGTGTTTCTGCTCCTGTAAATCATCACTGTGGTAGTTAATTTTGGGATGATAGTGCTCATCAAGGTCAACCCCAAGTTCCACACCCCCATGTACTTCTTCCTCAGCCATCTTTCCTTTGTTGACTTTTGCTACTCTACCATCATCACACCCAAGCTGCTTGAGAACTTGGTCCTGGCTGTTAAAAGCATCCTCTACTTCAGCTGCATGTTGCAGTACTTCCTGTCCTGTGTAGCTGTGGTGACGGAGTCCTACCTGCTGACAGTGATGGCCTATGATCGTTTTGTGGCCATCTGTAATCCCCTGCTGTACACAGTGGCCATGTCACAGAGGCTGTGCATCCTGCTAGTGACTGGATTGTACCTCTGGGGGTGCATTTGCCACCTTTATTCTCCTCTGCTATGCTCTCCAGCTAAGGTTTTTGAGATTCAATATAATCAACCACTTTTTCTGTGAATACACTTCTATCATTGCTGTCTGTAGCTCTGATATATACATTGCCAGTCTGCTCCTATTTTGCTTTGTGATATTCAATGAGGTAAGTACACTCTTGATCATCCTCACCTCCTATGTGTTTATCTTTGTGACTGCATGAAAAATGAAGTCTGTCAGTGCCATTGCAAGGCCTTCTCTACTCATGCCTCCCACCTGACTGCCATCATCATCTTCCATGGGACGATACTTTCTCTGTACTGTGTGCCCAACTCCAAAAACTCACGGCAGGTAGTTAAAGAAGCTTTTGTCTTCTACACAGTTGTCAACCCCATGCTGAACCCTCTGATATATAGCCTGAGGAGCAACGATGTAAAGGAAGCTTTCAGAAAGTAATAAGCACACAAATACAACGTCACTGTACTATTCATAAGATATGTGCAATATGAATTCATACCTAAAACAGAGGCTAAAGTGCATCTAAATTCTATAACATATATCTGTGTGAAATTTTTATAGATTATTATATTGCTTGGGTTAATAAATTCAAGTCAGCTGATGAAATGAAACTTGTTTGCTACTTGGATAATTACTACATTATTTTTATGTTTGTTTGTTTTTAACCACAAGGTATCACTATGTTACCATGACTGACTTGGAACTCCCTGTTTCACCAGGTTTACCTGAATGAAACTCACAGAGATTTGCTTTCCTCTGCCTCCCAAGTGCTGAAATTACATGTATTAGCCACCTTGCCTGGAAATCCACATTATTTTGTATCCACTATATATTTCTTTGACTCCTTTAATTTATTAAAAATCCAAGGCAAAATAGCATCTGTTGTATGGAGAATATAGTTTCTGATAGAATGATAGTAACTCATGACAGAAAAGACTGTTCTTGCTTTGTTGTATATATGACCACAAGCATCTGGATATGAACTGTCACTGAGATATTTGTTAGTAGATGCTTGTAGATATACTACATTATTAAAACAGCTGTAGGAGTAACTCTTTGATGCCTTTGTTCTTTGGAATCAACAAATGCTACATATAGAAAACCCTCTTTGTGCACTTTGGTCAGTTGTGAGTCTGTGCTTTAATCCCCATTTGCTGTATAAGGAAGCTTCTATGGTGAAAACTGAGATATGCATTAGTCTATGGTATAACAGTAAGTTATTAGGAGTCAGTTTAAAACAATATCTATATAGAAGAATGATATCATTAGGCTCTCCCTTATGACCTGTTATCTGTCTAATCTCAGGTTTCTAGGCCTGATATCAATGACCCATATGGACCCCATTCTATGATGTAGACCTTAAATCCAATTAGAAAGCCTGTTACTCCAATAATATTTTTGTCACTGTTGCACTAGAGGGCATATCTTGCCAGGCCAGTTGTTGTAGCTCCCGTGATTCACAGCTATATGAGGTTGATGGCTAATTGATAAATTTTCTGGTCAGGTAGCATGCATGGCACCTTCCAACACTATGAGGAGAGATAGAACGCAGTGATTAAAAAGAAGGGAAGGGAATAATGGACTAGGGAATAATGGGTTGGAAATGGGAAGGAAGGGCAGAGCGGTAATATGGGGATGAGTAATCAACAGTAAAGGTCTTTAGAAAAAGTCAAATGAAAACCTACCATAACAGAAGCTTCTTAATGTATATACATTATAAAAATAGATTTAAACATGTTACCTTATAAGAAGGTAATCCATAATAGACAGCATAGGCTAGCAAAGTAAAAGCCCAGTGTTAGGAATGGACTTCCTTTTTTGAAACTGTTCATCATGGATCCTATAAACCCTCAAACATGCAGGTCATTGCCCCTGCTCTTGGTAACCCACCAGGATATGATGCTATGCTCTTATTGCTAAAGATAGCCGATATGAGCTATAGAACAAACAAAGAGAAATCAAACTAGTTCTGACTATTTTTAATTTCTTAATTTGAGTGTACTAAGAAAGGTTTCTTTGGGAGAGATATGAGGAAGTGATTGAGTGCATTAGGGAGTGAGAAAAACCAAAACTCATTACACACATATGTGAAATTTTCAAAGAAAAAAAATAAATATTAAAAATACCATTCCATGTTTCTTTATTATAATAAGTAATACAAACTGAGTAGCTTGTTAGTAGAGATTTGAAAGATGGTATATATAAATCACTTTTTATTATACTGAATGCCATCCTGTATTATCCTTGTTACATTTTTAGAAAGGCCATTAGAAAGTTTACAATATACATACATGCTGCAGAGTTGACAGGATATGTAAACGTTTAACTTCTTTTTAAAAATAATATTTTATTTATATTTTGAAAGTTTCTTTTCTTTTTAAAAACTGTTGTATTTTTTTATTATTTTATGTATATGATCATATTGCTTGCATGAATGTGAGAACACCCATGTCATGCAGTGCCCACAGAGGGCAGAAGAGAACATTGGATCCCCTGGAACTGGAGTTACAGATGGTTGTCAGCTGCCATGTAGGTGCTTGGAATTGAATCTGGCTCCTCTGTAAGAGCACCATTGTTCTTAGCCTCTGATCCATCTCTCCAGCCTTATTCTTTTGAAAATTCCATACAAGTATACACTGCATTTTGATCTTTTCTACCTTCTTCCAACCCTCCTGGCACCCACCAACCTGTTACTCTCCCAAATTCATGTCCATTTGTTTGTTTTAGGATTTTTTTTTCAGTTTGCTTGCTTTTCAGACAGGGTCTCCCTATAGTGCCAGCTGGCCTGTAATCTGGGATGTTGACAAGGATTTCCTCAACCTGACAGATCCACCTGCCTCTGCCTTCTGTGTGCTAAGATTAAAGGCATGCTCCACCACACCCAGCACTTTCATTTAAATAAAGTATATTATTATTAATAGCCTATTAAGTTAAATAAGTATTGACGATGTGTGAAAAAGTAAGGGTCACATCCTCAAAGATATGAGACTGTCTCTCCTTTACCAGACATGGACTACCGGTAAACTATCAGCTAGGTGGTACCTCAGGAGCTCCTCCTCCCTCCATGTTCTAATTTTAACTATCTGATTATGGGCAGATATTGTGGAGACAGCCATACCTGCTCTGAGTGGGTGAATGCATGATATAAGTCATGTCCAGAAGGCAACATTTCACAGCTCATCCTCAGACTCTCACATTGTATTTTCTCACTCTTCCATGATGTTCTCTTAGCCTTGGATGCAAGGAAGTTTCCATGGATGACCCATCTATAACTGAGCCCGTACAGACACTTATCCTTAACATTTAGTTGGAAAACACAACCAAGTAGAGAAACAAAACCAGTAGGTGCCCTCCTGGCACATGTGATCTTAAAACTCATGGTCTTCTAACAATGTTTAGAATAGTGCACATAAAATCCCTCTGTGCTGCAGGCCTCATGTCCAAGCAGAAAGTGGTTGGCTAGTTCCATAACCATCCTATGACTACTGGGACATAGCTTGCTTTTTAGGTTGGTGTTCCTGCATAAAAGGTTTGTTGCTAGACAAGAACATTGCTTTTCACCAAATAACTGGCATAGCACCCTACAGCATTGTGGATACAGTTGAGAATAAGTGTTCTGGTTCATGGCAAAAATAATTTTAAAGAAAGATCACTGTTATGAGGGCTATTTGCACTCTAAATATTAAATGTTCCTTACTGTGGTCTTGATTGAGTTTTCTACTTAAAAGGACATTTCCAGTTGCAAATATGAACCCACAGTGCTTGTGACAGCATGCACCAGACTTACACAAGCCTAAGCTAGAATAAAAGCCAGCTTGTATAAGGGAGGTTGACAAGAAGCCCCATCTCTAGATTAGAACTCTGCAACTGATAGAGAGATTAAGATTTCTTTAAGAGTGTAACACTGGGTCAATTGACCAGTCTCAAGGGGATGGGACCATATTTAAGATCATTTTTGGAATCACAAATTGGACTCACTAGACTTTTAAAAGTATTAATAGAGGATATGTATCGGGGGTAGTAAAACGGCAGTTTAGGTGAAGGAAGACGTCTGGATATGATCAAAGATCACAGAGTGAGATTCTCTCAAAAATTAATAAAATGTTAAGAAAAGTTAAATAATTGTGTGAAGATAAGTGTGGAGTGAGGAGGAACTCTAAATGCCATCAAATTGTATTGCATAAAAATCTCAAAAATTCAACTAAAAAAGAAAAGCAAAATAAAGTAAGCAAATATTCTCTGAAATAAATTAAAACACTTCATTTCAAGTTACAGTCTTTCAACATTAACAGAATATAATTCTATATTTATCTTTTATTTCATTTTTGTTTATTCTTTTAGACAGAATATTCCTGCAGCCCCGCTGACCTAGAATTTGTTACATAGACCAGGTGTCTTTGATCCCACAGAGATCTGTCTGCCTCTGTCTCCCAAGTTCTAGGAGTAAAGACATGAGATACCTCCCTAATTTAGTTTTTAAAAATATTATCCTTTCTGTGTCCTACTAAATAAGCTGGTATGTGAATCATGGTAAACCTATGACACACATACTTGTGTAATAAATGAGTATATGTGTACTTTTGGCCCCTTTGTCAAAAATCAAGTGATTGTAAATGTGTGGAGTTAAATATGGGTCCTTACAATTGTTCGACTTGGAGAAAATTAGAGACTGCAAAGTTATTATCCCTGAAATGGACACTTATATCAAACTTCTGCCTCCAAAGACTCAGGCATCATTTCAGAAAAGGGGATGAAATATTGTAAGACTCAGAGGAAGTGAATGACCACAAGGAAACCATTTCCCAGACATCTTGAAAGTTACTCATGTGAACTAATGGCAATGGTGACAGCATGCACAAGTACCATGTAAGCTCCAGCAGACAAAATCCCAGAATAGACTTGGGGAAGTGGATAAATAATTCCAACCCTTGAACCTGTCAAGGGGGCTCTCACCTTTAATCTCGTCACTTGGGAAACAGGTGTGGGCAAATCTGTTCTCCATAGTGAGTTCCAGGCCAGCTATGACTATAGGGAAACCCTGTCTCAAAAAGACCGAAAAAGAAAGAAAGAAATCCCAAGTGTGCCTGAGAAACTATTGGAGACTGGAGAGGGTTGAGTCAATCTCTTTTAAGGGTGTGATTACTGGTAGGCTGATCATGCTCTAGTGGACCCACACCAAAGGACATTTGGGGGCACAAATTTGACACTATAGGCATACATAGAATATACTGACTTGATCAGGCAGTTGTGAGGGTGGATAAGATAGGTGGAGATAGGTGAGGGGATCCAAATACAATTAAAATATATTGAATGAAATTTGCAAAATTCAATACAAAGGAAAAATAATTGACCAGATGAATAATTCTGTGTTTTTCCATAGACTCAACTGCATTTTCTGATTGTCTCTATTATGAAATTAATGTTCATAAAATAGTAACTTAAAATTCTCATAGCTGATTCATACTCTCCTAACAGGCTGTACTTTGTGTTGCTAGTTATTGCTACAGAAAAATTAAACAACTTGAATGAAATGCTTCTGCATTAATGAATCATCAGTTGAAATCGTGGTATGTGAACATGTTTACTCAATAAAGAGCATTATAAGAGTTTGATGAAAATACACTTACGTATTTCTTTTTAAAAGTATTTTATTATTTTTATTTTATGTGCATGAGTGTTTTGCCTGCATGTATGTGAGTTTACCTGTGTTGTGCAATGCCACAGAGGCCAGAAGAGGGCTTTGGATTCCCCTGGAACTGGAGTTAAGGATGGTTCGTAGCCACCATGTGGGTGCTGGGAATCGAATCTGGGTCTCCTGCAAGACAGTTAGTGCTCTTAACTGCTGAACCATCTCTCCAGCCCCACAGTTCAGTATTTCTAAAGGAGAATGATCATGAAGTTGGCTTGCACTTGCAAGTAGTTTCACCACAGTGCTTTTCATTTTGAAAAGAATCTCATATTTCTAGTTTAATGAACTTACCTAGAAATAGAAAATTAGTAGATAAACCTTTATTTTCTTTTATTCTTAACATTCAACTTTAATTTTAATTGCTGTAATTGTACATATTTACATTAAGTTACCATTTTGTAAAAAAAAAAAATCTTCAATTTATTTTTGGTGTATTAGCCTCTCTATACACTTCTATAGTTATGGTGAATTGGGTTCTATTCCAGAAATATAGTCATATATATCAATCAATAAATATTCATTTGTACAGGAAATTGGAGATATTGGTGAACTGAACAATGGAATATGTTTTGCGACCATTTTTTTTCTTGCTTGGTGAAACAAACTACATAATAAATGCAATAAAATTCAATTATTGTATGATCCAACAATGTTGGACTGTAGTTGATTTTTTCAGGTGAGAGTCTTTCACGGAAGTTTTGACTGGAAGGAAGCATTTGAGCAAAAATGGCAGACACAGCACAAAATGCGATATGAAAAGTGTGTGATCTTTGTAATAGTTTATTTTATTATTTTTATTATTTTATGTGTATGAGTGTTTTGCCTGCATATATATATAAGTGGTAAGTGCACCCGTGTCATGCAGTGGCTGTGGAGGCCCAAAGAGTTTGTTGAATCCCCTGGAACTGGAGGTACAGACAGTTGTTAGCTGCCATGTTGGTGCTGGGTATCGAAACTGGGTCCTCTGCAGAGTAGCCAGTGCTCTTAACCATTGAGCCATCTCTCCAGCCCCGTGTGTGCTCCTTTTATAGGGATGAAAAAGAGATCAGACTGTCTGGATGAGTCAGTAGAATAGTGGCAAAGATTAAATCATTTATTTACTTTATAGTTTATATTTTCTGAAGATTTATTTTACCATCAATGAATTATGTTGGCCAAACAGCTGGATATTCGCACTCCTCTGATACCGTCAGTGTCTCCTGTAGAAAGAGAACATTATACGTAGCAAATAAGGGTTAATTACTATGTGATAATGGTAATTTTGTGGCATAATAATTTTCCTTGTAATAGAAGAAGCCTAAAGAAGTCATCAAGGAGCTGTGGAAAAATGTGATATATATACATATATATATATATATATAACTTGCTTCTAGGATTTTGCAATGTATTAGAGTTGCATCATATGAAATGATTAATTTTAATTGTTTGTAATGTATTCACTAGAGATTGTAAAAATAAATACTCTCTAAGGCTCCCTTTCTCCAAGATTTTAGCAATAAATAGAAGAATCCACGTGTTACTCCCTAAGAGGAGAGGACCTGCTTTTTCCCTCAGCATGTTAGTTTTAAAATGCTACACCAGTTGATTTCAGTGTCTTTCTACAAAGAAAATTGAAAGGGAAGAAATAGAGCTTTCTTAGAGAGTCCTTTGTATAAGGCAGAATCGACCAGGGATGCTCTTCTGTGAAGCTTGGCTTTAGAGGCCTGGCTTAGGTAAGATCCTCCAGAATCCCCGGAAAAATAGGCACTCTGGGTGGGAGGAGGGATAGCTCTGTGAATATGACATTCAGTAATGCCTCCCTTTTTTAAGATTTTGGAAGATTTCAAGATTTAACCAATCTTTATGCAAGATAAAGTAAACATTAAACCAACTAGAGAAAACAATAAAAATGATGATTAAGATTACAAAACAGGAAATTGATGTTAACTCCAAATAACAAAATAACAACAACAAAGTGTTTTAAAAGAAAATCTGTAAGGAGGAGGACTTCATCTATCTTGCTTTTCAAATGACATATCTTTTGGGGAAGTGAATGTTATAATAATAACTGAGCTACAAGATTCACTATGTGAAATGTAACATAAACAGAGAATGTGAGCATCTTAGAAAAATGGAATATAGCAAGAAGAAAATACGATGCCTATGTCTAGTATTGGAAGGGATTTTCTTCAGTGACCAAAATCATGGCTTTAGAAACTAGGACACTGAATGTGTCACCCTTGCAATATAATTCAATATCTTTCTTGAGAGACTATCTAGACACTTTCTTTTGGATAATGTGACTAGAAATAACTATTAGGAATTCAATAACCTCAACAGAATTAATCAAGAAAGAAACTTCTGTAATGATAAAATATGAATAGCATTCTAGATCTGTAGTGATTCTTTTTTAAAATAAAATTTTTGCAATTTTTGTACAGTATATTTTGTTGACATTTAGAACCCCTTGACTCTCTGCACCTCCCTCCACTGGCCCCAGTCCAATTCAATGTACTTTCATATACATATTTATATAATATGTTCTATAGAGTCTGATTTTTGTTCCCAAACATCCTTCAGTGTGGGTTCATCCACTGTGTCCACAGAGTCCCATTCCTGTATGACACTGTCTTTCCCCCTCCAAGCAGTCATTAAAACCCAACCTAAAATGATTCTTTTGTGTACAGTGTTTATTTTATTTAAGCATGAAATGTTCACATAGAGCAGTACTAAATAAAAGTGTTAAACCTGCTCCATCAAAGATAGGACAGGGAGATAATGAATAAACCATGTGTCAAATTAATAGAACATAGAGAAAGAGTGATGACAAAGAAAGAGGGAGAATTCACACACACACACACACACACACACACACACACACACACAGATGGAGTGTTTATGCTGCACAAGGAGAGTATCAGTGCTAGAACATCTACTATATCTAGTTATCCCTGGGTGATACATAGTTCCCTTTCACATGTGTTTGACCTAAAGCTGTTTTGTCGTATGCCACTGCAACATAAATATGTGTCACTGGATTATGACCCATGGGATTAAAGCTCTAGTTTGTTCTAGTTTAAAAACACGACAGTTAATTAAGAAAAGCACTAATGTAAAAGTTAAATTTTTTTATTTATCATGTGTCATTGGGAAGTTAAGATTTCTTTGTCTCTACAATAATGATGAAATCAGAATCGTATCATACGTTATAGTCACACTATTTCTCTGACACTAACAGTTGTTACGCGGAACTTCACAATGTAACATACTTTCTGAAAAAAATTGATTTTAACATCAGTTTTGAGTTGAACAGATGCATATTCTATACTGTGAAGACATACTCATAAAGTTAATTAAAAACTAAGATTTAAGTGAAGCATTATGAATGTTGATAAGAAAAGATATGTTAACACAGGATGTCTAAAAATTTCTTTGTAAATTCCTGGGTTTTCTTAATGATAACAAACCTGAGATAACCAGTCATGCTATTTTAGGTGAATCTGTATGAACTTATAACATTTAAAGACTAATGAAAGCTATATGTAAAAAATTGATTTAGATAGCTTCAAGTCCCTTCATATCATTTGTTGTGTTTACAGACACTATTTTTTCTTTGAGAGAGATTAAGTTAATTAATACTTCTTAAGGTGATTTACAAAGGCTATCATTTTATTTTGTGCCTTTCACTGTAAACACACTGATTCTGAGCTATACTACACCCTATCCTCCAAGCTTTGTGAAATGAGTGAAGAAAGCCTGCTATATTTTCACTCTCACTATTTTTGCTTTCAGGACTTCTTACAAACTGACACCATGCCACTGTCAGTTGGAAATACCAGTGGAGCAACATTCACTCTTTTGGGCTTCTCAGATTACCCAGAACTGCAAGTCCCCCTCTTCTTGATATTTATCACCATTTACAGTGTCACTGTGGTGGGTAATATCGGCATGATCCTCATAATCAGAATTAACCCCAAACTGCACACCCCCATGTACTTCTTCCTCAGCCACCTCTCCTTTGTGGATTTCTGCTACTCCTCCATTGTTGTTCCTAAGATGCTGGTGAACCTAGTTGTAAATGACAGAACCATTTCATTCATAGGATGTGTGGTACAATTCTTTTTCTTCTGTACATTTGTGGTAACTGAATCTTTTTTATTAGGGGTGATGGCGTATGACCGGTTCGTGGCCATCTGCAACCCCCTTCTCTACTCAATGGCAATGTCCCAGAGGCTCTGTGCCATGCTGGTAGGGGGATCCTATACTTGGGGTGTTACATGTTCATTGATCCTCACATGCTCTTCTCTAAATTTATCTTTTTATGGCTTCAACATGATCAATCACTTTTTCTGTGAGTTTTCCTCACTCCTCGCACTTTCATGCTCTGACACACATGTCAATCAAATGTTGCTTTTCATTTTTGCCACTTTTAATGAAGTTAGCACACTTCTCATCATTCTCTTGTCCTACCTGTTCATTGTTGTTACCATTCTGAGGATGAATTCAGCCAGTGGACGCCGCAAAGCCTTCTCCACCTGTGCTTCCCACCTGACCGCCATCACCATCTTCCATGGAACCATTCTCTTCCTCTACTGTGTGCCCAACTCCAAGAACTCCGGACACACTGTCAAAGTGGCCTCTGTGTTTTACACAGTGGTGATCCCCATGCTAAATCCCCTCATCTACAGTCTGAGAAATAAAGATGTCAAGGACACAGTCAGAAAATTAGTAGACACTAAAGTCTTTTCTTCTTAATCATGTTATTTCAGGTTTATTTATAGTTTTTTATTGTGTCTGTAAAGGATGATTTCATGTATTCTATTAAATTCACAGTTAATTTTGTTAAGTGGAATGAGAATGGATATTTTATTTCAAGAAAATAAATTTGACTGTCTTTTCTTGCTGGAAAACATCAGGACTCTTTATTTTTAAACATATGATCTATAAACTTGAGATAGTATGAAATAGTTCATAATCTGATTGTGAAGATTAAGGAATGATGTGCAGATTATATTAGAACTCTCAAAAATCTCATTTTCTTCCCTTTTCCTCATGATACATCTAACAGACAAAACTACGGATAAAGCTATGGAATAATCGGTCATTGCCAAAACAGAAATCAAATACCACATAATTTTGACAGAAGCAACTTTGCAACTCATATAGGAACTTTGAATGGATGCCTTTCTGAATTAAGAACTATTTGGATCAGTGAATGGAAAAAATGGGCAAGCCTTTGAAGATATTCATTTCATTGAGGAAGAAATTTTTATCAGAACAGATTAAATAAAATCATGAGGTAAGAATGTAATAATGAATCAGAGTCCATTAAAGTTTTATTTATGTAATAAAATGTTATCTCTCTCTTCCTCTCCTCCTGCCTCCTCTCTCTCTCTCTCTCTCTCTCTCTCTCTCTCTCTCTCTCTCGTGTAGTAATTATTGGATACGTGCTATTTATCATGAAAGTAAGTTTGAATAAATTATGGTCTCTATTCTGAAAAAGTTTTCAAGTCACCCTGACCTGGTGTAGCAGTGTGCTGATCTGTTATGTGCTCAGAATGTAGATTAGAGGTGACAAATAATAGCTTTTCAAATATTTTACAAGAAAACAACATTGGTGAGCGTCTGCTTGACATGGAAACTCATGCTGTTATTTTGTGTGTAAGGGCATTACAAATATTCTAGGTTCATAGAATCATCATCAATATTTTCCTAAGTATAGATATCTTTTAAAAAATTTAGTGCATTTTTGTACATTACATAAGCGAGGTCATAATCAAATTTAGACCCCCTCCACAATCTGCTCCCTCTATAGCATCCCTCAAAACCAAACGTCATGCATTCTGTAATATATATTAAATCCTATCCAGTTAAGCATTTGTCCCCAGATGCCCCATCGTGCAAGTTTGTTTATCCACTCCAGTTTGGTCAGGATATCTAGAATTACTCCTTTAAAGAAGATATACTCACCCTTACCCAGCAGTAATCAGTTGACAATAGTTCTTTGGCTGGGGTTGGGGTCTGCTGCCCATTTTCCTCATTCTATAATGGGCTTATGTCTGTGAGTCTGAATAGATGTTGTGCATTCTATCACCATTGTTGCAAGTTCATATGAGCAAATTTCCTGTGGCTGGAAATGCACCAACCCTGACTCTTAACAATATTTCTGCACCCTCTTCCACAATGGTCCCTGAGCTGTGGGACAGTGAGGTTAATATAGTGCTCCTGTCCAGGAACACACACTCTACAGTCTCTTATTTTCCAAAACAGCCAGTTGTAGCCTTATGCATTTCTTTCTTACTTAAAGAGTGTTTAGATCTGCTTTAAATGTTGAAGCTAGCTACCTGAATGCATTTCTTCAAAATGATAATGTGTTTCATTACTCTTGAAGATTAGAAATAGCTGTTCTCATATCTTAATGTATTATATTGCCCAATAACTTCTATAGCCTTTTCTTGACCTTTTATCAATCAGTCAAGGTAAAATTTCAAATATTCATCAATGACATAGATGAAATATATTCTCTCTCTCTATCTGTCATCTGTCTATTTATTAATCTATCATATATATATAAAATACATAAAAGTAGTTTACAATTTGTATGTAAATGTTCCCACAGCATTATGTGCTTGACCAATTGGTTGCCAATTGATGACACTGTTTTCGCAGCTAGTCCAGCATTGGAAGAAGGACCTGGCTGGAAGAGGTAGGTCACTGGGGGCTTTAAGAGTTAGAATCTGACATTCCTTCTGATCCCATTTGTTCTTCCTGATCTTCCTGTATTTACTGGCATCTTCTCCGGCTACTTTATTTTCTCTGCCATGATTCACTGTATCCTTGGAACCAAAGGCCAAAGCAAATCTCTTCTCCTTAGTTTGTTCATTTCTTTTTTTGTCACAGGAATGAGAAAAGTTAGTTAACACAGGAGGAAAAATAAAGTTATTTTCTTTTGTATTATTACCTTGAATTTACTATCAACTTAGAATTCTGTTTTGTGCACATTATTAACTAAGAAACTGATTAAAAACCATTGTGCTTATGAAGACAGAAAATATAAGAGTGCATTAGATTTTGGATATTTACAGCATACACAAAATCCAAGATCTGCCTTATCAAGGTCAGCCAGCAATGACCTTTACAGGTGGTCCAGGCAAAAAGGAACCCACTTTTTAGCCAATCATGAGAATTGCAAGTTTCCAAATTTCTGGGGCTTTTATCACACAGGTGTTTGATGCTGTTCCTGTTTTACAGAGGGTCTACCTGTAGGCCCCAGCTGGTCTGGAACTCCCTATGTAGTCCAGGCCAGCCTTGAGCTTACAGAGATACACCTGCCTCTGCCTCCTGAGTACTGAGTTTAAAGAAGTACACCACCATGTCTGATTACCACACAGATATTTTAGGACTTATGATATATTATTATTGCATACCTATACAAAGTAATGACTATTATATAATGTTTAAGTTATCTTATTTCACATGCTTGCCTTAACAATATTGTATAAGATATGATAGGGTCTAAATGTATTTCATTAAGAGTTTTCATGTTCTTAATAATTTGATATAATAATTTTCTTAAAAGATTGAGATTGTAAGAGCCAGAGTTGGTGAAAAAAGATAAGGAAACATTCTTTCAGGCCTCTGGGGGCTTGTTCATATAAACTTGCAACAATGATGACAGCATGCAGGAGACCCATGAAGACTCAGTCAGACAAAAACCCAGCAAAGATCTGGGGAAACGGGCAGCAGACCCCAACCCTTGCCAACTATTGGCAAAATGATTAGTTTGGGATGAGGGAGAGTAAATATTCTTTACAAGAATGACTCTAGAAGGACATCTGGTTACAAATATTTTACCAGATAGGACTTAACATACATGACAGAATGAATGAAATCTGGAGGGGGGCTAACGGGGTGTGGTATGTGTGGGAGGGGTCCAAATTTGATTAAGATCTATTATATGAAATGTACAATAACTCAAAGATATTTTAAAATTTTAGAGTATAAATAGTGATTAATAGAGACAGGAATGAATGAGAGGGAGGGGGAAGGAGATCTTTCCTGATGGGCATAATGCTGTGGTTAAATAGAAAAAAAGCGTTCCCATGTTTTATAACACTCAGTGTGAAAATAACTAACCAGAAAGTATTATAGATGTCAAAATAGGAGATTATTTTGAATGTACTTATTCTGAAGTAATGGGCAAAGTTTTAGGTAATAAATATGAAATTTTATCTGTGTTCGTCCTTAGAACCAAAATACAGAACATCTTAATATCTGCACAGGTGTCATATGGATCAAAAATAAAATACATTGAAAAGTTCAATAATTATTTATGATGCAAAAATAATAAAATTTGATGATGAAAAAGGGAGATATAAGAAGTGATGCTGTGAATATCATCTGTATCACTGAAAGTACATTTCAGTCCTCATTGAAGTATTTCTACTTGTCCTTATCCCTTAGAATTTGGATGTTCATGCTTGTGTTCATCAGGTTAATCACATAGTAAATAATGAATAGAGGAGAAGCTCTTTGATTAGAAGAATGAGAACAAGGTTTCTGTGAGATATTGGGAGGAGAGAAGCTCTTCAAGAATCTCAAATTCCAAGAAATCTGATAGACCAGTTTTTGGAAACTATGTGCAGTTATTAATAATTAAAAAAAGAATGCCAGAAAGCAACTATATCCACAAAAATATTGAAATATATTACTTATTTAAGGGCCAAAAGACTCTATTTTGGACATCATTAATTCAGATCAACATCGTTTAGTAAGTAAAGGAACAAGTATAGAACTCTTGATGCTGCATTCAATGAACTGCAGCATCATGCAGGGCCTCTGCCCTCTAGGTCTTCCTCTGCAGCCAAGATTTTCACTTGGCCATATGAAGGTGCAAGTTCATATGGTCAAGAACTTGTTGCCTGTGAAGTAACAGAGCTTAAGAGAGAACCTACTACTATTAATTAGCTAAATGTGCATAGTACCAAACTGTCTGATACTTATCCATATATACATAGATTGATGTAACGCTTACCCTTCAACACAGAAGTTTCTTTTCAGTGAATACAGAGACCCACAACTGGTCAAAGTGCAGGAAATAAGTGTCAGTGGAGTTCTCAACCATAAATGAGACATCTATATCGCATTACTTCCCCCTACAGCTCTGGGAGCATTAAAGAAGTGTGGGCAGAAAGATTCCAAGAGGCAGAGGCAAGGCAGGAGTGCTGATAACTAGTGTCTTCTGGACATTTCAGGGATGTTGGACCGATTTACCCACAGAAGCTGTGGTTGTCTGAAAAAGACCTGCACAAGATTCAACCATTCAGCATTCCAACATGGTTGAGGGAGAGGCTCATAATGCTCCCACCCAGCTGGGAACTGATGGTAGTTGATGGCAACAGGGAGACAGAGTCAGTTTTCTTCAGGGCTGCAGCCCCTAGCAGGTTCCTATACCCATGTGTACATAGGCAGTCTTAACTACATTCAGTTGTTTATAATAGAAAAAACAAACAAACAAACAAACAAACATGAATAGGACATGAAGCTTTGAGAGAAACTTGGAAAGAAGGGTTTGGAATGGGAAGATGGGTGTGATCAATTTGAACTGGAAGGAATGATGTGCTCAAAATATATCACATATATGTTTTGAGAGTCTCAAAGAATTAAAATATATTTTAAAGTTTTAAAAAATATTTCATTTACTGTAGTTACAGACAATTGTTAGCTACCATGTGGGTTCTGGGATTCGAAACTGGGTCTTCTGCAAGAACAACCAGTGTTCTTAACCACCGAGTCATCTCTCCAGCCCCAAGAGAGAATTTTTTTTTGTCTTTTTTGAGACAGGGTTTCCCTGTCTTCCCAGCTGTCCTGGAACTCACTATGTAGACCAAGCTGGCCTTGAACTCACAGAGATCAGCCTGCCTCTGCCTCCTGAGTGCTGGGATTAAAGGCGTGCACACCCAGGAAGAGAGAATATTTTTAAACTAAGCATATAACAAAAGATTTACATCCACAAGATACAGTGAACTTCAAAAACCAGCACCAAAAACAAAACAAAACTACCTTCACGTAACCATATTATAAAGTGGCTAGGAGTCTAAATACATTTCTTCAAAGAGGACATTTAGTGGAAAACAGGAATATGAACTCAAAATTAAAAATCAGCAGAAAAACACAAATCAGATCACAGTGGGCTATCAACTAGAATTTCAATTAGAAATGCTGTTAAGGAAAAGGAAAAGATAGCAAGGGTGTGAAGAAAAGTTTACCCCTGTACAATGTTAGTTAGAATGTAAATTAGCATTATTATGGAAGAAAAAAAGAGGTTTTCTAAATACCAGTAAAAAAGCCAAACAAAACAAAAGCAAAAATAAGTCTCAGTTTCCTTGTATGCTTCCTTAATCCCAACTCTTGGAAAGATGATTTCTGATTGAAGAGTTTGGGCTACATAATAAGATTCCCATCTTAAAACAAGCAAAACAACACAAAACACAAGCTAAAATTAAGGACAAATCCAAACGCCTATCACAGAGGACATTGTCCAAATGAAATGAAGTCAGTGTATCAGTCATCCACACTCCATGCTCACTGCTAAGAAAGCATCCCAATGTTTATCAATAGATACACAATAAACATAATGACAACCTATTAGACAGATACCACGAATATATTTCATTCATAAAAATGATGAAAATCCTCCTGTGAGCTGGACCTGTGGTCCCCTTCCATGAACCCAAAACTTTGGTGCCTAGCCATGATAAATGGTCCCACATTTCTCTAGTAGTGGACTGATGGTGGAGCAGATTGGAGGATGGAGAATTTCCCATTTGGGGAAGAATTTCAAGTTTGACGGAGTTGCTGCATTCCCACAACCCCCTCTCCAAGGTCCCAGGTTTTACATGGTAGGGGCTTTGCCTCTGTGCTGGGCTTTTCCTGGGGCAGAGGCAGTTTCTGTCATTTGCAGATTCTACTCTTGGGAGGACTGATTCTCTGGAATTGACTTCCCATCACTCTTGATGGCCAGCTGTGACCTTGACTCCATATACAGTCCTGGGCATCCAGGCCTTGATGTTGGACCTCTCTCATTCCTAGTCACCAAGACGTTTTCCTTTATTTTTCTATTACTTTTCTACAACTATGGTGTACCTTTACCTGTGCCTTACAGAAAACGTAAAGCACCTAATTGAGCTTCTAGAATTAAAAGGATCTGTATAACTGGATAGGACTTGACATCAAAAGCAGAATGCATGAGGTCCATCTGGGGAGATGGGGACAAGGATAGGGGGAGGGGTTGTAAATTTGATTAAGACGTCCTGGGGAGATGGGGACAAGGATAGGGGGAGGGGTTGTAAATTTGATTAAGACCTGTTGTTTGAAATGTACAAAAATCAATAAAAAACCACAGTCTAGGGAGTTATAAATGTTTTAAAGTACTTTAAACAACTAAAGTGATATAATTCTCAGACTGAAAATACGTGTGTTTTATAATGTGAATTTGAAATTCTATATGCCTGCTATAGTTTTTGAGTCTTATTTGTTGATAAAACTCTACTACTAAGCTTCTACAATATTATGAAATTTCTCAAAGTTGCTGTAATGGGAAATTAGCATTCATTCCCTTTCTAAATTTTCCAGCGTATACATAGTTTTTCAATGTAATTATGTTATTCTTTAAAAAGTAATCCTAATAAAAATTTTAAGTACAAAGAACTAATAATGAAATCATGTCATTTATTACAGCATAGAGTGAGATAGAGAGCATCTTTTAAGTTTAAGAAGACACACAAAAAAGAAGATCCTGCACTAGCTCATTGAAATGTTAAATAAAACAGAATTGGTCACCTAGAAGGTAAGAATAAATTGTAATTCTGAGTGTAAAGATCAAAGCTGCACTCATGAACATTTTGTTTTAATCATGTAAAACAAAAAAATATGAACATTGTTTCAAAAATATAGATAAGCAATCACAGATTGATTATTAAATGAATAAAAATCCTAGGTTTAAATTAATATACATGGGAGTCTGGAGAGACGGCTCAGCCTTTAAGAGCACTGGCTGCTCTTGCAGAGGACCCAGATTTGATTCCCAGCACCCACATGGCAACTAACAACTATCTGTAACTCCAGCTTCAGGGGAATTCAATGTCCTCTTCTGACCTCTGCAGCATTGCATGATGTGGATGCATTTACATACATGCAAGGAATGTATTCATACATATAAAAAATATTAAGGTACATGCTTTCAAAGTAACTGGTATGGTGTGAAAGATAAGTTGTGAATGTCCAGAGAAACAAAATCAATTCAACAGAAAATGTATTCCCTCAGACATTCAATTCCTAAAAGAGTTTCTTATTATGTTATCTTTGCAAATGACCTGATGAATCATTTTTATCTAAAATTTATATCAAGTAAACATTTTAATAATTACTATAAGTGCAAAATAACTTCACCAAATAATAGCTAATTGAGCTATATTTGGTAAAGTTGTGCACCAGGTTCTAGCCTTTCCCTTTTTCAAAATATATAGACATATATTTATTCCACCACATTCATAGTTATTTTAAAACTTCATAGAACCACACTGAGGACTGAGAGTAAAATGTTGTTAATTAAATTTCAACTAAGTGGTATATAAACATAAAAGCTCATATTTCTCTCACCGTGGTAAATAGGACATGCTGCCTATTTTTCATTTTATAAGGTATTTCCTGTAATTAACTCATTTACAACATTTATGATAACTTCAAATTTCTCTTATAAGATGAATAAAACTTCTGTTGAGAAAGACACAGCCTTATCCTCAAGATCAGAAAACAGATTCTTAAAGGGCTGATATATTTCTACTTTAATAAATATAACATTCTTGTGAAATACAGGCTAGAAAAGTATATATTAATGTATAAACTATCGGTTATATGACTCTGGAGGCAGTCATAAATAATCTCACTCCTTTAAAGTATATTTAGGACATGGAAATCATCTCACTTCATTATCTATTCATCTCTACTAATATGTCTTTATTTCACTACAGATGCACACAAACACAGACACATGCAAACACTTATGAAATTCATGACAAATTTATGCAATAAATATTCATTAGATTTTTGGATTCAGTATTACATTTACCTCATAGTTTCATTAAAGTTTTTTCCACCTAAATAAAATGTTCCTTCCTGGAAATGGATCACTAAAAACTCAGTTCTCTTATTGTGAAGTACAAATGATTCTTTATTCCTGAAAAGAATTCTAAAGTGTCATTTTTCTTATTGTTGTTAGGGCGTTTATGGTGCTCCTATACAATTGTTTCTAGGAACTTTGTTGGCCATAATACCAATAATATTCTTGAAAACAAGAATTAGATCTTATCTTAACTGATTTTTTTCAAGTTCAAATGAATGGATTTGAGAAATTCACTGACTTCAGGTATTTTCTGAAGAACAGTGGAATTAATATTAAATGAAACATAATCTATACTACAAATAACTATTGTATTCTAGTCTTTCAATCACATTCTTTAAGACTCAATATTGTCTGTTTGTAACATGAAACATTGCAGATCATAGAGATTTGTGATTTTTTATCTGCAGTTAAAAGAGTCAATGTCAGTATTTTATAAAGTTCATGTCTATTCAGTGAAAAAATTAACTATTAATTGTGATAGTATCATTCCAAATCAAAATTTCTGCACATGCTTGATTTACTTAAAAGAGCCAAAATCACTAAGAATTTAGTGCAAAACGAGATAAAAATTTCATGTTCATTATCTTCCTGACTGTGTCTTTGACATCCTTATTTCTTAGACTACAGATGATGGGATTTAGCATGGGAATCACCACTGTGTAAAACACAGAGGCCACTTTGACAGTGTGTCTGGAGTTCTTGGATTTGGGCACACAGTAGAGGAAGTGAATGGTGCCATGGAAGATGGCGATGGCGGTCAGGTGGGCAGCAAAGGTGGAGAAGGTTTTGCAGCGTCCACTGGCTGAATCCATCTTCAGAATGGTAACAACAACGAACAGGAAAGGCAAGAGAATGAGGAGGAGTGTGCTGACCGCATTCATAGTGGAAAGAATGAAAAGAAGGATTTGACACGAGTATCAGAGCAAGAGAGGGAGATGAGTGAGGAAAACTCACAGAAGAAGTGGGCCATTGTGTTGAATCCTTTAAAAGATAACTGTAGGGAGGTTCAGGTCAGTGTCAGGGAGCAAGCGGAGCCCCATGCATATGATCCCACCACTAGCACAGCAGAGAGCTTCAGGGACATGGCAACTGTATAAAGAAGGGGGTTGCAGATGGCCACAAAACGATCATAAAACGTCGCTGTTAATAAAAAGGATTCAGTAACCGCAAAGGTGCAGACGAAAAAATACTGTACTATACATTCTGAAAATGAAATCGCTCTGTCTTTTGCACGTAGGTTCACCAGCATCTTGGGAGCAATGACGCAAGAGTAGCAGAAATCCACAGAGAGCTGGCTGAGGAAGAAGTGCATGGGGGTGTGCAGTTTGGGGTTAATTCTGATTATGAGGATCATCCCAACATTCCCTGCCACTGTGATACTGTAGATGGTGAGAAATAGCAGGAAGAGCAGAACTTGCAGTTCAGGGCAATCTGAGAAGCCCAAGAGGGTAAATTCGACCCTGGTGTATGTTTCTGCATGACAGCAGCATAGTTTCTATTGTCATATTACAAAATATGAATGTTTGTCCTGGAAAGACAAGTGAAGGGGTTGGAGGCATGGGACTCTGTATTCTCCTCTTACAGAGTCTGAACAAGTGAGAAATATCTTAACATCTGAGTGTTTGCTGACTCACAGGAAATACCTGGTTAGAGTTTTAAAATATTATAACCTTTTAAAATTTCTATGAGAAAAATATAACTGTCAATTTACATTTTAAAGTTTCACATACACCTTTAGTAGTTACAAATTTAGTAAAATTATAATATTCATTTAAATGAAATAAACACATATGACCTCAGCTCTCATTTTGCCACGTATTTTCACACATAATACCTGATCATGAAAACAGTTATGACAGAACTATAAGTATTTAATTTAATTAATTTCTAAAATAATTAATGTTTGTATTATATATTTTCTTAGCAATATCAGATATCAGAAATAATAAAAATAGATGTTTTGTGTATACTCGTTTTCCCTGTGAACTTCATGCTCTCTAGAGCAGTCAACTTGATCTCAAAAATAAATCTTACTTTTTTCAGAGAGCTTGGTTTTCAACTCAGTGATTTCTAATTATAATTCATCCTGCATTACGGAAAGGTGTAACCAAAAGTAGAAGGGATTGTGCAGTGATTTCAGTTTTCTTTACTGTAGAAGTAATAAACAGAAGATAGAGAAATCTTGAGTGTTCCAGTTACAAAAGACATAAAACAATCTATACATCTATGTGTAGGGTCCAGATTCACAAACTTCTAGTCATGTACCCATTTATCAACCACATGGTTTTATTCTGTATCTAGAACCAGATGCTAACATATATTGCCTATTGTTATCATATATATGATATATTTATATATATATAAAGTGTTTCTCTATCTCTCTCTCTCTCTCTCTCTCTGTGTGTGTGTGTGTGTGTGTGTGTGTGAAAAGGTCTTGCAAAGTAGCCCTGTCTGTCCTAATAAATCACTTTAGTTCAGGCCAACCTTGAAAGCATGCCAATATACCTAACTCAGCTTCTGAGTTGCTGGGATTTTAAGTATGCATGATCATGCTGTTACATGTCTTCAATTAGTGATAAACCTGGATAATTTATAAGAAATAATCCAATAGAAGTGTAAAATCACAGAGATATACTAGAATACATTGTTAAATAAAATGCATCAATTTATATTTAGGGAAATACTTACTCTCAGGAATAACTTGAGTAATGTTTGATGTAGAAAAGCTTCTCATATTCCTCAGCAGCATGCTGTCTTCCAACATGTTTCATGACTGAAATGAATATCACTCCCTTTTTCATTTTTGACACAAACCTGCTAATTAAGTTACAATCTCTGCAGGGGTAATAAATTCAATGTACAGTTACAGCCTTGGAGACAAAAACCCCAGGGACCATCATTCTGTGTCTGTGTCAAAGGAAACAATTAAACTAATCAGCATTTCTGTGTTCATTACATATGTATATGTTTGAACGGACATATAGGAATAATAGACATTTAGAAGATGTTTGTGACATCTCAACAATCACAAACAATATATTGTAATGATAGTGAAGCAACAATATTCAAGTGAGTGAGTACAGACAGCTCTTCCACACATTGAGTTTACTTATCTATTTTTGGACCTATATCGTGTACTTAGAATGCTGTTGTATAGTTTTTCTGCTTCTTGTTTATTTACTTATTATGTATTAATCTATCTACTAATTCATTTATTGTTGAAATAAGCAAGACCCAGGCTGGCCTTGAAATCACAATGGTCTTCTGTCAATATCTTGTACTGGGATTCCTGGCACATACCCAAATACCCAGGTTTATTTCCAGGTTTTTGAGAAAATCTCATACAGTTATGAAAGGTTTCTTTCTAAGGTAAATAATGCTATAGACTAAACAAACTTAATAGATATTTACAGAACTTTCCATCTTATGGCTGACAACTTTACTCATTATTCTCTTCTGCATATGGAACATTCTCCATGAGAGGTCTTATGTCAAAGAAACAAAAAGAAAGAACAAAAGTTAAAACAATAAAACAACACACAGGAACCAGCCACACATACACATCTATTATATACCGTGTTCAAATGTGATTTATCCCAGTATACAGGTGTGGCTCAGTGTATAGACAGCAATAAACATACTATAGCATACATAACACAAGAAGAACAAAGACAATAAGAAACATGAGACCGAGGGTAAAGCACACATGTACACATGTGCACTGAGAGAGGGAGAGAGAGAGAGAGAGAGAGAGAGAGAGAGAGAACTAAAACATTTTCAATCATTCTATCTTCAAAAATGGATGAATCAATATAAAGTCTGCACTGTAGGTAGATTACTGGAAGATCCCTTTTCTTTAATGTATGTTATATTCATCTAACTTTTGGTTAGTATGAAAAAATATTTAAGAAAATCCAACTAAGGAAGAATTTGGTTTTGTCTGACACGTTCAGAATTTTGAGCCAGCCATGGAAGAAAGCCAGTCTTGGAGGATCCTAGTTCACCTCATGATGGCCAGGAACCATAGACAGAAGGCTCTCTGCTCTTACAGAGTTTTGATTTTCCCCTTTGAGTTCATACGAGCACTTGGTTGGTCTAAAGAATGAGCAAGTCTTTCTCCCTTACCTACTAATCTTTAGAAGAGACACTCTCACATATACATCCAAATCTCTTTGGATTTTCTGGATGCAATCCATAGTAATGAATAACTGTCATAGATATGAATGACATTTTTGGGGACAAAGAAGATAACTCTTTTTAGAAGAACAATATTTAAGGTAAAGAAGTGATATTAAAAAATTTAGATACTCTGTGTATTAACTACTCCTATTTAGAAAATATTTAAAGAATTTCATTGTAACTCTCATTTATGAAAGTATTATTTTTAATGAATCTTTGTGATTTTCATACA
>NW_008332686.1:1155879-1182937 GCF_000622305.1 Nannospalax galili
TAACAGAGATTTACAGAGCATTCCACCTTAGAGCTGACAACTATACATTCTTTTCTTCAGCATATGGGACATTCTCCATGACGGATCTTATGTCAAGAAAAAAAAAAAAAAAAAAAAAAAAAAAAAAAAAAAAAAAAAAAAGGAGAACCCGCAACACCCAGGAAAAAAAAAAAAAAAAAAAAAACCCAGCAAACAGCATCTGATTTGTGTCCCCTAAAGTCCTTCAGTGTGTGTCAATCCTCTAGGCCAACCAAGAGTCCCATCTCTGAAAGACAATGTCTTTCCCTGTCCCAGCAGCCATCAATTGCCAAAAGTTATAGTAAAGGATACTGCCGATGGGAAACAGGAATAATTAAGTGTACAGGACCATATCATGTACAGCCAATGTCTGGAATGTGGAAAGTGAATAATTGGCTTTGAATGTTTTACTTTTATGTCCTTCCATTACCAGTACATGATAACTCCATTCATACAAGCAGGTAAGGTCTCCATGGAGTTTCTAGCCATCACAGAATGTTAGGTTGGTGGTACGGGCCTTTAGTACTGCTCATGAGGTGACACAGAGGAAGGAATTATTTCATCTTTGCAAATTATATTTTGGAATATTCATCATCAACAGGCTTATCAGCTATGGCACTATTGACATTTTTCTCCAGAAAACAGACAATGTTTGGATGTGTGTGAGAACTGTCAAGTGCATTGTAGGGTGTTTAGCAACGTCACCACTAGATGACGGCACTACTGTCTTGTTCAGAAAACAAAAATGTCACCAGAGACTAACAAATGCCCCAGTGATCAAATTCATTCCAGGCAAGTAAACAATGTAGAGTACCAACAACTTAATTTTCCATTTTTGGCTCTTGAAAGAAAAGTGCTTTTGAAAATGACTCATTACTAGAGAAAACTCTTGTATATTTGGAGAGAACATTGCACAGTATGTATAATTGTGCTTACAATGGAATTTGTTAACAGACCAATGCTGCACATCTTTTTAAAAAAACTATTCATTAAAAATGTTGTGTGTATGAGCATTTTTTTTTCTGCATGTATGTAAGTGTGCCATGTGTGTCTAATGCCCACAGAGGCAAGAACAGCTGTCAGATCCCAAGGTACTGGAGTTACTGACATTTGGTAGCCACCATGTGGGTGCTGGGAGTCAAACCTGGGTCCTCTGCAAGAGTGACCAGCACTCCTAACCATTGAATCATATCTCCATCTCTGAATACTTCACATCTCTGATCTTAGTAGACAACTTGGAAAAATGGCCAATGATGGCCTATAGTCCAGAATGTCTTTGCTGCACAAATACCTTCCCCATGCCTCTGTAGCCAGATATTCTGAACAGGCATCAATAAGGAGTAGGTGTGAAAAATTTTTCCTTCTCTCTTTGCAGCTTTTATATGTCAAAGGCCACTATAGTGTCTCCCTAAAGAAAAATCAACTGTCATTTTAAACTGAATATCACAGGATATGTTTATTTTTAAAGTAAGTTTGTTTTTGTAGTTGACAATCTTAAACTTTTTTCATATTTTAAGTACATCTGTGGAAAGAATGTAAGAGTCAGAATCTATGGAACTGAGCAATGTCATCTTTAGGGCATGACATGGCCATTGCAATCATGAGCACACCAGCCGAGGGTGCTGGTACTGGCCTGCCCAAGATTGGGCTGGTCAACAGTCATAGAAGTCATAGAAAGGAACCGACTCAGAAACATACTCTACATACTGAACATTATTATTGGTAGAGTAAGGAGAAAAAGTCACTTTGCTCACTTGTGTATTCAAAGGTGACCCCACCAGGCTTCAAAGGAGAGCTCAAAACCCATATTCACACAGAGGTCCCTGGTTAAACTCAATTGGTCAGAAGACAAAACGTAAGTAATGAAATGGGAAAGGTGTTAATGAGGCCCTCTATTGAGTCAATGGATTTTAGGAGGGGGACAAGAAATTACTTCAGATGTGTTCCTTCAGCTGAGTCACCAGGTCCAACATATAGTTCAAAACCCACTATCTGGGATTAGAGAGATGGTCAGGAATTAAGAGCACTCTCTGCTCTTACAGAGGACCAGAATCAGTTCCTAGCACCCACATGGTGGCTAACAGTTGCCTGTAACTCCAGTTGCGGGGGATCCAATGCACTCCTTTGACTTCTATGGGCATTACATGTCACAGGTGCACTTAGATACATCCAAGGAATACACGAATACACATACAATAAAAATAATAAATTAAATTAAAAACACTCCTGTTTAAAATCAGTGGGTTATAATATAAACTGATTTTTTTAAATGCCTGTACATTTAATTAAGTCCTAAATATGATATTACACATAAACACAGAACACACAAAAGCAATATCATTTAGCACAACAAAATCTCTGTTGAATTTCCAACAGAATTTCATTCTTCTTGTAGGATTTTATTCATGTTATTTCCTCTTGAATAAAACTATGTGCTTAATAAGATCTATCTTCAAAAATGCAGTTCTTTCCCTTCTTGATGGTCAAGTACAAATGACTCTCTTAATTGGCTAATTTATTATTATAGTGTGCATATGATGCATATGGGGTAGTGTGCATGCATGCCATGGGTCCACATGGAGGTGAGTGAGGAACTTAATGGAATCAATTCTTTCCTTCCATCTTTACAGTCATTCTAGGGATCAAACTCAGCCCACTACTCAAGTCAACATGGCATACAATTTATCTAATGAGCCATCTCCCCAACCAATGACCCCTTTTAAAAAATTATTACCATCCATCATGCATTTGATATTTCCTTCTTTGAAGATTGTTAGGCAATTTGTATTTTCATTCATATACATATTTTTTACATGATACTTTGTATTTTGCAAGGAAAGAACTCTGCCTTACCTTCACAGATATTTCTACTTTTACAATGCATGTGTGATCTTTAACAATCTCATTTCTATCGGGAATCATGTATGAAGGGAGGCCTGCAGGAACATTGTTAAGTAATATAAGTTTTTCCTTCTAATATTTATGTTATCTTTTAATCTTCAAATGAGAGTATAAATTATATTAATTCAGTTTTTGAGATGAACTAAAATACAAGAGAATTTGTTCATGTATTTTTCCAGAAAAAAAGAGTACAGCGCACAGGCTATTCTTCTGAAAACAAAGTTCATTTCTGTTCAGTTGAAGAAATTAATGTCAGTAATTATAATGTTATCTTTGCGGTTAAATCATCAAGAACTCCTTTATTCATGTAGGAGTCAAATTTCTCAAGAAGAGGAAAATGGAAAAGATATTAATTTAATATTCTTTATCTTTCTGACTGTGTTTTTGACATCCTTGTTTCTCAGGCTGTATATGAGGGGATTCAGCATGGGGATCACCACTGTGTAAAACACAGAGGCCACTTTGAACATGAGCTTGGAATTCTTGGAGTTAGGCACACAATACAGGAACAGGATAGTGCCATAGAAGATGGTGATGGTGGTCATGTGGGAAGCACAGGTGGAGAAGGCCTTACGACGTCCGCTTGCTGAATGCATCTTGAGGATGGTTACAATGATGACTATATAAGACAGCAGGATCATGAGGAGTGTTGTGACAGAATTTGCAGTGGAAAGTGTGAATAGAAGAAGTTGGTTGATATGGGTGTCAGAGCATGAGAGGGCAAGCAGTGAGGAGAACTCACAGAAGAAATGATCGATTGTGTTGAAACCAACAAACGATAATTGTACAATGGAGCACGTCATTGTCAAAGAACATGTGAGCCCCCATGCATATGCTCCCACCACCAGAGTGATACAGAGCCTCTGGGACATAGCTACAGTGTAGAGCAGGGGGTTGCAAATGGCCACAAAGCGGTCATAAGCCATCGCTACTAATAAAATGGACTCTGTTACTACAAAGAGAGCAAAGAAAAAATATTGAACTATACACTCTGAAAATGAAATGGTTCTGTCATTTGCAAATAGGTTCACAAGTATCTTGGGAACAAAAGTGGAGGAGTAGCAGAAATCCACAAAGGAGAGGTGTCTGAGGAAGAAGTACATGGGGGTGTGCAGTTTGGGGTTAATTCTGATTATGAGGATCATGCCGATATTCCCCACCACGGTGATGCTGTAGACAGTGAGAAATATTAAGAAGAGGGGAACTTTCAGTTCTGGGTAATCTGAGAAGCCCAAGAGGATAAATACGGTCTTGCTGTTATTTCTTTCTGACAGAAACATGGCTTCTATTTTTCAGAATCTGAAGGTTTGTGCTAAGAAGAAATAGTACAGATCATTCATTAGAGTATTAGAAACCTCCTTTATTACCTCTGTGAAATGTTTCCTGGAGTATAAAGAAAATTACTCCTTCATCTGGTTTCTTAGTGTGCCAGAGAAGCTATGGGTCTCAAATTTTTAAAAATCTATAACTATTTTTAAATCATCTTAATAACAATACAACTGTTGAATTGAAAGTATATGTTCACCTGTAAGTTTTTAGTATTTACTACTTCAGAAAAGTGATATTTTATACTGTTATCTTCAGTTCTAAATATAATATAGTTACTTCTCAATGCAATTTCATAAATCATTAGTTTAATATAATAACTGATTTTCTTAACCCTGCAATCCCAAATATCTAAACACAATGTATGTCAAATATGTATGCATTGACAATCATGTATCTATCTATCTATCTATCTATCTATCTATCTATCTATTAGCTAGCTATCTATCATCTATCTATCATCTATCTATCATCTGTCTATCATCTATCTATCTATCTAGCTAGCTAGCTAGCTAGCTATCATCTATCTATCATCATCTATCTATCATCTGTCTATCATCTATCTATCCATCAATCTATCTATCATCTATCATCTATCTATCTATCTATCATCTATCTATCTATCTATCATCTATATCTATCATTTATCTATCTATCATCTATCTGGCTATCTAGCTATCTAGCTATCTCTATCATCATCTATCTATGTCTAATTGTGTGTATTTTTTACTTTGATATTTGAATTTAAAACTTTGTGAATCTCAACATGGAAATATTTCTCAAAATTAAATCTCATTTATTTTACAGAGGATATGCTTATCATTTTTCTATATTACCAAAAAAATAAAAAGTTTAAGATTATAAGGATTTTATAAATTATGGGGCTGAAAAAAATTACTCAGTTAGTAAAATGCCTCAGGGAATACATGCAGACATATATTTGATCCCAGGAACTCAGAATTTTAAAAAGTTGGGTGTGAGAGAATGAGCTTTTATTCCCTGCACTAGAGAAATAGATCCAAGTGGCCCCTTGGAACTCACTGGCTAGCCAGCCTAGCTTTCTTGATCTCTCCAAACAAGGTGAAAAGTGACTGAGGAGTAATCCATGAGGTTTTCCTGTGGCGTCCCCTCCCATATGCACATTGGTATGTGTCACCAAACTTGCTTGTACACATGCATGTGTGCACACGCACATGCACGCACTGGTACCCCCCCCACAGACACACACACACACACACACACACACACACACACAGACAGACAGACACAAACACACACAAAATCACAGAGACACATGAAAATGTTTGCTTTCTTATTCTTGTAGTGACCGGTTAGAAGTTACTCGCTAGAAACCAGAGAGACTGTTTTTTCCAATAATGTGGAAATACAGAGAAATCTACTTGACCACCTTTAATATCCTTATTCTTAAATTTCAAGGTGTCAACATTTCATACACCATATTCTCCTTTTTCCTCTTTGTCCATATATAGTTATAAGTACTGTTTCAATAACCATACTTTCATTATGGAGCAAAGTAGATTTTAAACTATCTGACATAATGGGACTGATAGCATAAGCACCACAGAACTAAACTAGAATGCTAGCATGCAGCATCAAGACACATCATTTGAAGAAAGATATGAAAGAACTGGTCAAGCATATGAATAAACTACATTAAAGAAAATATGATTTTGTTCAATGACACTATACATATATTCTGCCCAAGTTATTTTCCTTATAGAAGTTAATATCTTGAATATTTTTTGTAATCTTGAAGCAAACCTTTTAATAGTGAAGTCAAGATCTCTGATGATGGGGAGTGATATGCACATTCTTATATTTATAGTCTTAGCTTTGGAGACACAACCCTAGAGACTTCATTTTTCTGCTGCTTTTGAGACCACAGAATAAGCAATTATAATTAATCACTGCTATCTGATGCAATAGTTTAAAAATCATATATACATTGAGACCTAGAAATCATACATTTATGCTCTATTTTATGATATCCAATGTACATATAGAGTACTCAATGATAATATTAAGGTAACTGGAAATATAGCAATACATGCACTTTTTTGTTCTTAGTACTGGAAACACTCAAAACCTTCCCTAGTAATTATTAAAATAATTATTATCCGTGACACCTGCAATTACCATACTGTGCTAGAGAGCATTCGCTCTCCTCCCATTCAAGCCACCCCTGTTTTCATTAAAAACCCTTCTCTAAACCTGCTTACCCTTAGCTAGTACAAGAGCTGGTTATAATTTTTATTTTCCACAGCTTCAAGAAAGACTTTTTGTCTTCTGCACGTAGGAAACACATATAATATTTTTCTTATGACACTTTGCACATTTCAGTTACTGAAATGTCCCTCGCTTCTATCCATGGTCCTGCAAATGACAGAATTTCACACTTAACAGATAAATATCAGCATATATACATTTCTTTAAAATTTCTCAATTCATGAACACAGTTTCATTCCATTTTTTGACTAATGTGAACATTGCAGCAGTGTGTAAGTAAATTCAGAATAAATTGCAATTTATATGCACATCAGGAAATTATATTTGGATAGCATGGTACCACTATTCCTTCCTTCTTAGTGTCTCTCCATATTTTTTCTCTAAAGTCTTCCTTATTTTTCTTTTAAATCAACAGTCTATGAGTATCTCCTCATGAGTGAATTAATACTAACAGATGAAACTCTCTTAGCAGATATTTATAGATCATCATCTGCACGTTTTCCTCATCAATGCATTGAACTTCCCTCAGAACAAATATTGTAACCAGCAAAGCAAATCTAAATTCCAAATTAACACTAAAATCTTCTCTGGACATAGTGAGATAAAACAAGAAGTGCTCTGGCCATAGATATATAAAACAGGAAATCAGTAAATGATCCATCAAAAATTTTATAAGAAATAGAAACAAACAACATTCCTTGAGTGAGCAGTAGACAAATAAGAGATAACACTCTCATGAAACACATGAAAAAAAAAAAACTGAAATACACTACCACCTATGAGACATAGAAAAATCAGTGCTAATAAAAACTAACAAAATAAATTTTTACATTAAGAAAAAATATGTGAAATTATCTAACGAACTAAAAAATTTTGAAAGTGAGTAGTTAAAAAAGTATAAATAAAAGAGGAATGAAAATACACATTGAATAAGGTTTTGGTTTTGTAAAGAGTAAACCTAACTGGTGGTTAATGCAGAGACTCACAACTGGTAAATTGCAGAAAATAGGTGTCAGTGGAGTGCTCACCATCAATGGGACATCTATATAACCCTCCCCCAACAATGGAAGGCACAGGGATGATCTTGGAAAGGGGGCAGGGCTATTTTAAGAGACAGATGGGGGAAGACAAGAACAGAACATTTTCTTCTGTACGTGAAAGAACCACTCTACTCATGAGCCCACAGCACCCGTGGTTGCCTGTACTAGACCACAACATCAAGCCAGTCAACATTATAGCATGGAAGGATAAGGATTCATGTACCCCCAACACCAACATTATGGACATTTGATTGGCTTTGTGGGAGGGAGTGTCATTTTTCTTTAAGAGTTTGTCCCCTTGAACATTAACCAGGCTTCAGTGGATTGCTGCACATCAGTATATAGACAGCACTAATGAGACTCAAAGAGTTATTCCAAATATAAGACATGAAGTTTAGGGAGTCTGGGATGTGAGGTGGAAGTAAAAAAAATGTGGAGAAGTGTGGAGTGAACATGATCAAATTGTATTCTGCTCTGAAGGCCAAAAATGTCAAAAATATTTGGGAGCTCTTATCTCATCCCTAAAGATTTTAGGCTTACCTCTTCAGAGGGAGGAATGTTAGAGTAACAAATAGTACCATAAGTTTAACTGGTCAAGATTGTAAAACCCTTAGTCTATCTGTTGGAGGACCCATCTTTCTAGTCTTACTGGTCAATCACCTGGTGATAGAACCACCCTTAGGAACTTGTTATTCTAAATAGATGGGCGGAATACCTGGTGTAGGATTCCTGGAATCCTGCCTTGTAACACAGAATTCTGAAGAACTTCTGACCAGCCACAGTCATGTAGGTTTCTGTAAGTCTGTTTGCTTTCTGTTGTTTGAGTCTGTTCTTCACTTCTTTTATGTATGAGACTAAGAACCCTCTCAAGGACCCTCTTTCCCCTGTTTCAGTACAGGCCAAAACTGCAGACATAATGACATCTTACAGTAATTAAGAGACAAAATAGACCTACAATAATAGTATGTGAAGGTACTTTGCAGACAATGATAGACTGGTACTGCTCTTTCAAATATTCTGGAAAACAATCGTTTTGTACTCTTTTATGTTCAGAATGGAGCATAATCAGAAACCCTCAAAAATTAAATTAAATTAAAATTTAAAAATAGTTGCAGAAATCTGAACCTCGGGAAATGTTAGAAGGAAACATAGGCAATACCCTACAAGATAAGGTGTAGGAAAGGACTTTCTAAATAGACCATCAGTTGCTCAGTAGTTAAGATCAACAATCAAGAAGTGGGAACTCATTAAACTAAAATATTTCTGTATAGCAAAACAAATAAGATAGTAAAGAGGAAACTCACAGAGTAGAAGAAAATCTTCACAAGCTAACACATTGGACATGGGATTAATATCCTGAATACACAAAGAACTAAAATAACAACAACAACAACAAAAAACCAAGAACAGCCCACAAAGAAACAAGCAAACAGATGACCCAATAAAAGAATGGGCCAAGGACTTGATTAGAGAGTTCTCAAAACAAGAAATATAAATGACTATGAAACACCTTAAAAAGTGTTTAACACCCTTAGTAATTAGGGAAACGCAAATTAAAACCATTTTAAATTTCATCTTACCCCAGTCAGACTGACTATGATCAAGAGAAAAAAATGGTACCAAATGTCGGTGAAGATGTAGAGAAACTGGAAAACCCAATCAATGCTGTTGGGGTTGCAAACCCATCAACCACTATGGAAAGCAATGTGGAGTACTCTTTAAAAAACTAAAAATGGGATTGGAGAGATGTCTCAGCAGTTAGGAGCACAAACTGATCTTGCAGAGAACCTGAGTTCAATTCCCAGCACCCACAAGTCAGCTAACAACTGTCCATAACTCCAGTTCCAGGGGATTCAGTGCTCTCTTCTGACCTCCCTGGAAATTGCATGACATAAGTGCACTTACATACGTCCAGACGAAACACTCATACCCGTCAAAAAAAAGAAAGACAGAAAAAATACACTAGAAATTAATGTATCACATGATCCATTTATACCAATCCTTGGCATATAGCAAATGACTTATCCTACTGTAGAGATACCTGCACATTCAGATTTGTTGCTGCTCTTTTTACAGTAGCTGAGAAATAGAAACAACCTCAGTGACTTCAACTGATGAATGCATAATGAAAATGTGGTGTATTTATACAATGGAGTTCCATTCAGCAGTAAGGAAAGACAAAATCATGAAATTTGCAGGTAAATGTATGGTACTAGAAACTGCTGTACTATGTGAAGTAACACTGACTTAGGCAAACAAGTGACATATGTTCTCTCTCATTTGTGGATCTTAGCACCAAATTTGTATGTGTTGTTGCTAACATTCCTTCAGGGAAGAGCAGCATCTGCCCTCTCCTCCCATGGTCCCAAAGACAAAGCAAGGTACCATTTCACCAAACTGCAGTTTTGAAAACCAGAACATTTATTTGGGTTTGCTTGTAGAGCAAGAGCAGTGGGTGAATCCAAACCTGGGAAGAAGGCATCAGTCCATAGCTTGTCAGTTTTGCTTGCCAGGTGGAAGACAAGGGCATGAAACATATGTGATTGTATATCCTGATGTAACCCAAAACCCTAATGTTTCCTGTTTAACCCAAACCCCTGATGCTTTCTGTTTAACCCAGGAAAATGGAAAGGAACCAGGAGGTAAAGGGAAGGAAAGAGACTAAGAGAGGGAGATAGTAAGAAACAGATGTTACCAATGGAGACATGGAGAAAATTGCAGTATTCACGTCGGTAGAGGGAAGGATATACAAGGAACCATTGGGGTAAGTGGAGGAAGGCTCTCAAAAGAGACGGGATAATAGGACACAGGTATTATTAAGGTGGAAATGGGAGTACTTTAACTGAAAAGAGAAGAGGGAGGTTAGACGGGGGAAAGAGGAGAAATACATAAAATTTAGTTGATGTGATAAACCAAATGGAAATGTATTAGCTCAAAAACATACTGAAAATATACATACAATATCTGAACATAAGTTTAAGTGCATACCTGAAGGCTATATAATAAGAAGCACTGTGCCAGACAGGAGAAATCTCCCTTTGAGTTGTTGGTCAGGGTCATCCAAGAGACTCCTAAAATAACACAGGCTATTTCCACAGACTTTGATTACCTTGGGGAACTTGAAGGTAAGACTCCATTACTGAAGACAGGCCATATACTGAACAAAGGAAATTGGGTAATGGAGCTTGAACTGACATGGAAGCTTTCTTCTTGAAGACAAGCTTTCATAGCTCTAGAGGATACCATGTAAGCTGCTAAGGTAAACAAAATCAATCAATAGTTCAACCCCAAGTTTAAAGCCTACTAGCAACAACAATGATTGTCACAGCAAACCATAGTGGTGCAGTAGTGGCACTTTTATCTGGGAGTAATCAACAGCTATTTAATTGTATATAAAGCCAACTCAGTGGGAGAGAAATCATGTTTGGCATTGTAAACATAGACAAATACTCATAGTTGGAGAGACCATAAATTCTAGATAAAACCCTCTTATAACCCTAGACAAATGTAGTTTCTTAGAGTATGCTAAATATGGATCCTTATATTTAGACAAGTATACTATTAGTCACTCATCAAAGAAGCTTCTTTTGCAGCAGAGGGAGACTATTACAGAGTTCTACAACTGGTCACACACGGAGAATAAGTGCTTGATAGATGCCAAGGCCTATGTGACTCATTTACAGTAGAACCTCTATGCCTAAGGTTCATGGAACAAAGCAGAACGGGGACTAGAGAGAAGACTAATGCATCTCTCAACTCGCAGCAGTGAAGCTTCCTCATGAAGCAACATACAATGCACACAGAAGGACACAAGTGGACTATATGTAGTGAATAAGAGACTGCAGAAAGTTTGTCCCTGGATAGGATTCCTAGACCAACTTCACCCACCCATGACTCATGGACCATTGTGGAAGAGGGGTGAAAAGATTGTAAGGGACAGGGTTGGTGCATGATCATAATGAAACAGGGTTCCAGGCCTCTGTGAACTTGGTCATATGAAATTACAGCAATGGTGTCAATGTGAAGAAGACCCATTAAAATTCAGACAAAAGCCCAGCATAGAGATGAGGAAATGGGCAGCAGTCACCACCCTTAGCCAAAGAACTATTGGCCAATGATTTCTGTAGGATGAGGAACAGTTGCTCTTTAAGGGAGAGACCCTTGAAAGGTTGACTAGACTTCAGTGGATGAAATTGCCCTAAAAAAATTTTGTGTACATAATCTTGAACCCTATAGGCCTTAATATATATGACAGAAGGTGTGAAATCCAGTGGGTGGGACCAATGAGAGGTGAGAATGGGGAGGTGGTATAAAGATCAGTAGAGGAGTTCATATGAAATGCACAAAAGTTCAGTAAAAATTTGAAAAAGTGAAAAAATCCCAAAAGTCTCAGGTATAATAAAATATTGTACTAAAGGTGAATAAATCACATAAGACTTTCCAGAAAGTAAGGCAAACAAACAGGACCCAAATAAATAGCATCAGATACATAAAGGACACGCACAACTAGTACAGCCAGAGAAATTAAATTTGCTGAATCTAATTAACAAATATATTCCCCTCAAATTAGAAAACTTAAGAGAAATGGATAAACTCACTTCACACTCTTTGAGATAAAATGATATAGTTTTTAACTGTCATTAAAGAAAACATATATGATCTGCCATCACCAAGCACCAGTGAAGCAAGGACTTTTCAATTCACATAAATCAACAAATGGAGCACCATGTCAACAAAATGAAGATGAAAAGCACGTGATTTCCTCACTAGAAAAATAAAAGAAATTGCAAATAATTTAATGTTCCTTAGTACCGATGAAATCTTAAAATTATTAATGTAAAAGAAAGATACTTTAACACAGTAAAGTTCATATGAGAGAAGTATTCAGCAAACACGATACTTAGTGGGAAAAGCTATTCCTTCTAAGATCATCAAAAGGAAAGGACATCCATTGTCACCATTGTATAAGATTATAGGCTCTATACATTGCAGGGAAGCAAAAGACAGAAACAAATAGCATTCACATTTGAAGGGAGGATAGCCAGCCATCTCTGATTGGTGTCAAAAGTATTACTTGTAAGAAAACCTAGAAACTAAGTACACACACACACACACACACACACACACACACACACACACACCACATACACCCACAAAAGCACACACACACACACAAAAAAAAAAATCCAGTAAATGGATTGATTAGGCTGCAGGATTGAAAACTAGTTTGCCAAATCTGAACAAATTATAGTAGTAGTAATGAAATAGCTGAAGAAGATTTCAGGAAATACATTATTCATAATAGCTTATAATTAGTAAATAATAATAACCTATGTATAAATTTAATGCATTACTTGAATGACTTCCAACATTTTAAAACATTGGCAAGTGCAAAACGCTGATGAAAGAGATTTCAGAGGAGAGTAGCAAATGATCACATCCCCTGTTCATGGACTACTGCTTACTAAAGCTGAGATAATGGATTATATAAGCAGAGATGAAGAACCATCAAAAGTTAAACCTAAGCCCCCAAACTAAGGAAATATAAGGAAGCAGGTATTCATGCTTTGCAGCACTGGTCTGGCCGAAGATATTTTACTAGTTGACTCCAGAGGCAGGCATAACAAAAGAAAACATGGATAAATGTGGTTAAAATAAACTGAAAAGTGTCTTTAAAACAAAAAACAAATTCAACAGAGAAATAATGTAATGAAAGATGGTATTTTATATATATATAAAACAACAGCAAAATTAAACAAAAAACAAAACACCAGTTGTTTAAAAAAAATCACAAAAATGCCAGGCATGGTGGCTTAAGCCTTTAATACCAGAACTTGGGAGTCAGATGGATCTTTGCGAAATCCAGGCCAACCAGGGTCTACATAATGAGTTCCAAGCCTGCTGGGGTTACAGTGAGTTCCTGTCATGTAAAAGGAAAGAAAAAATGCACAAATGTAGAAACATTTATATTTCACAAAGGATAACATAAAATTGTTGGTTGATATATACGCAAACCAAAATCACATTGAAAATATTATCTCATTGTGTTTAGACTAGAATTTACTCAAAAAGGCCACAATCAACATGACTTGGAAAGCTTAAATATTAAGGAAAAATAATCAAACTGCTGATGGAATATAATTTAAGAGAACAAACATGGAAAATAGTATGAAGTTACCTTTAAATAACAGAAATCATGTTATGATATCATCTAGTGATATTGATTTAGAATGCTTACCAATTTAGGGCCAAAGAGGGTTAATCTTCAGAGAGAATACTTCTAAGAGAGTTCCAGTTCAATTGCTCTAAGCCCTGTGTCTGAAGTATGTTCAGCCTTCAGCAAGAATGTCTTAACTTCAAGTTCTAGGGTACAATGAATGCCTGTGAGAGTAACCTGTATTAACACACACACACACACATACACACACACACACACACACACACATACACACACACATTTATATATAAATGTGTATGCTATATGTTGAGTAGGCATTTGAACAAATTCATTAACTTATAGTTTTGTATACAACCTAAGCATATTTCCCTCCTTTCTCTCTCCCAGTATAATTCCTCCCATTCATTCCCCAGTTAAAGTATCCCACAATGTCCCCATTACTCCTTGATAACACTTGTCTTATGCAAATCCCCTCTTTTAAGGTCCTTCTTCCTCTTTACCTTCATGGTTCCTTTCCATTTTCTTAGCCTTTGCAATTACTTCAGTATGTATAAGTACATCTAAGGGTTTGGAGTTAAGATCTACAAATGAAAGAGAACATATGCCACTTGTTTTTCTGAGGTTAACTTCACTTAGTATAAGAATATTTAGTTCTATCCATTTACCTGCAAATTTCATGATTTCATTTTTCTTGGTGCAGTATTAGCACTTTTATTATGGGGAAAATCAGCAGCTATCTCATAGGACTTAATAATGCCCACTAAGTGGGAGAAAACTAGTGTGGTACCGTAAACATGGTACACATGGCTGCAGGTGGCATAGACCCTAGAGAAAAAAAAATACTATCAGCACATCCCTAGACCAACATAATTTCTTACTATATTCTAAATACCTATTATGATAATTACAGACAAGTGTATCTTTCACTACTCACCAAAGAAGTTTCTTTTTTCCAACAGGTGGAGATTATTATGAAGTTCCATAACCAGTCAAACACAGAGAATAAGTGGCTTTGAGGTGCCGATCACTAAAAGACACATCTACAATGCATTCTCTACAACTAAGCCTCAGCGACCATGACAAAACTGGAAGAACCAGAAAGAACATCAAGGCATCTCCCCCATTTCAACAGATAAGTTTCCTCAGAAAACAGAAGGTGATTAACCCTGAAAGTCATAATTGGCCAAATATAGAGATTAAGAGACTGCAGAGTGCTCATTCTTGAATAGGACACCTATATCAAACCTCTGCCTCCCAAAGCTCAAGGATCATTGTGGAAGAGGGGATAGAAGGATTGTAAGATCCAGAGGTGGTGGATGAACAAAAAGAATCATAGTTTTTCACCTGAGAAGTTACTCATATGAACTCACAGCAATGATGAAAGCATGCACAGAAACCAGGTAAACTCAAGCCAGACAAAACACCAGCATAGAAGTGGAGGAGTGAGTAAGAGGCCCAATCGTAGGTGAGGAACTGCTGGTAACCAAGAACTCCTGGGAGAGAGAAGGTCAGTTGTCTTAAAGGGTATGATGCTACGTAGGCTAACCAGGCTCCAGGGGCTTGGCCTTTCTGAACGAGACTTGAGGACAGAAATCTGACTCAACGGCCCATAATATATATGACAGAGTTCATAAAATCTGGCACAGGAGCTATAAGAAGGATGCAGATAGGAGGGAGGAGGGTCTAAATATGATAAAAAATATAGTATGAAATTCATAAAAATAATAAAATTGGAGAAAACAGGATTACTAATTAATATGATAAAATAATAGTGAAAATATGCAAATAGGTACTACAGATAACTCATTTCTTATTATTAACTAAAATATAATTATGTATAAATATAAAAATCAGTAAAATTGTTGATATTTCTATCTTTTAAAAAAATTTTGTGTGTATGAGTGTATTGCCTGCATGCGTGCAAGTACACCTGTGTTGTACAGTGCCATGGAGATCAGAAGAGGGTGTCACATTCCCCAGAACTGGAGTTATGGGTAGTTGTTAACCACTAATGTGGCTGCAGGGAATCAAATCCAATTCTTCTGCAAGAGCAGCCTGTGTTCTTAACCACTGACCCATCTCTCCAGTCCCAATTTTTTATATTTCTATATGTCCACTATATCAATGTGAAAATTTTTGGTCATTAAATGACCAACGATTACAGGCTTATGCAGTTTTTTCTTCAGGCACGTCTGTAGATTTCTGATACTTCTCAACCCTTGATTCTAAGGTGTTAGAAATCTAGTTGTCTACAAGAGATAAGTTCATTTCTATAATTTATATAACCTTAATGATAATAAAGTATATTCTATTTATTATTTTCAGTTATTTCAAATATTAAATTTTATCCAAGGAATATATTTTATTATTAAAAGTATACAGATTTCAGCATTAGTAAACTTTGTTATATAAGCTAAATATAAGAATTATCTATGCCATTCAGCATGTCCTGTGGTGAACTTTTACTTGCCATAATGTACTGTCGCCACTCTGTGGATGTGTGCAATCCCTTTCTGCAGAGTGATTATGCCATAGGCTCTCTGTGTCCTCACGCAGATGAAGTACATCTGTACGAGTCAGCATTTTTTGACATTATGGAATTCAATTCTTTTTTTGTGAGCACACATTTCTAACAGCTTAACTAACTCATACATATGTCCCCCTACAACTTCTTTCTTCATTTTCCCCTTTCAAAGAGATAACACTAAAGTTATTCATATATTTATATATATATGTAAATACATATAGACATATATGTAAAAATATATAAAGGCACATATATGAGCTTTACCAAATACTTAAAAATTGTAAGACATTCCACTAAGTACTTTTTTTTTCTCATGGCCTCTTTAAGGATATATGTTCTTGTAAAGCAGTACATCAATCTGCATGACCTTTAAAGAATATTAATAGATATTAAAGTTTGCTTAAATGAAAACTAATTTTGTTAATGCAGAGTTCTGAAAATATATCTTTGAACATTTGGCACACTACTCTAAACATAGTTTTAAAATGAGCTGTTCTGTGTTCACAGCAGCACTATCTACAGAAGCACACATTTGGAAACAGACCAAATGTCTATCAAGGGACGAAGGCATAATCAGCAATGGTGTGTGTGTGTGTGTGTGTGTGTGTGTGTGTGTTTGTGTGTGTGTGTGCACGTGTAGTCACATGGTAAAATTTTACTAGCCATAGAAAGAAACGAGTTAACAATTTATGCTACCAAATACATTATCAATGAAAAAAAGCTAAAAGAATGTTTTGTACACAATAATCACATATGTTATGATTTCCTTTGTATGAAATCTACAGAATATCTACACAAGGACATTGGATTCTTTGTTCACAAAGCCTGAGAGGGTGGGAGGCAGAATGAGAAGCAACCATGCAGTGTGAGTAGAGTTTTCATCTAGAGTTATACATGTGTTTAGAACTTCCTAAGTGATAATTGTCTAACACTGTAAGTATAAGTAAATGACCTAGAGGCTGGATGTGGTGGTGCACATCTTTAGTCCCAGCACTCAGGAGGCAGAGGCACGAAGATCTCAGTGAGATTGAGGCCAGTCTGGTCTATAGACTGAGTTACAGGCCAGCTGGGGCTACAGTGAGACACTGTTTCAAAAAGAGCTCCCCAATAAGGTTTCACTCGGTTTTGTATTTTAAGATAGTTTATTCATTCAGTAATATTTCAAAGTATTATAAATGTAAAAACCAAAACATTTTGATTAATTTACAGCCATTAAGAAAACAGCTCATGTGTGTACCTTTGTGAGATGCAGCTATAAATACAATGATAACTATTAACTTCTCCTTCTACACCCATTGTGTTTTTTTTCATGTTATGCTAAATTATGCAACGAACTCTCCTGCTTATGTATGCTTCTCAACAGTTTTAATGTACACACATTTTCACGTGTAGGATGAAACACCATTATTATTCACATTTGATTACATAGTATGTAAAGTTCTCTAACAAAGTGTGTTCCCCGTGTTTACTGATATTAACCATGTATGCTCATTGTAGTAAACATATTAGAATGAAAAGTTGCAGAACAAGAAGAAAAACAGCTATCCCATGTCTGTTCTCTGATTTCCACACATGTCATGGCATGTGCGCAGGATGAAAGACACACAAATATACATAGCACAATAAATTTACGAAACAGAGCATCATGAAGTTCTGAGGTGCCTATTGATAACAATAATATACTAGAACTTTCAAGATTCTATTGCAAAATTTGAATGCAATGGTATTTGGAAAGATATTTATCTCTATCCTTATTTAAATATTGCTTACTGTACACATGTATCAAAATATCAACTCACTATTATTTTATATTGTATATATCAGAAAATTAATTTTTTAAAATAAACTAACTTTAATGAATAAGTAATTAAATTGGAAGCAGAATCCTTTCTCCATTTAGCACTTAGTGATCTCCCCTATGGATAAATTACTTAGCAGAGAAAAATCAATCAAACAAGTACATCTTAACAAAAGATTGGAAGCACATTTATAAAAAATTTATAGACTAAGTTGTTTTAAGACTTAAAGTGTAGCTAGGCATGGCGGTGCAGGCCTTTAACCACAGCCCTCAGGAGGCAGAGGCAGATGGACCTCTGTGAGTTCAAGACCAGTCTGGTCTGCAAGGCCAGCAAGTTAAAGGCCTACTGGGGCTACAGGGAGACCTTGTCTGAAAAAGATCGAAAAATAAAACTTAAAGTATAATTATACCTTAATAATTAATTATTACTCTTATGACCTACCAAACAGGCATAATCCCAAAATCAAACTAATAAACGACTTTAGAAAAGCATTTTGATGAAAGAAATAAAGGTGAGGACATGTGGGCAAAAACAATTCCAGTAGAAGAAAGAGAGGGATGATAGAGGGTAATAGCACCCCAAATCAAATTTGATATAAATGTGTATGAAACTGTCAAAGAATGTTTAAAATGTTGGAAAAAGGACTATGAAGATATGTCAGACAACTTCCTTAGGACCTACATGAAAAAAAGCCAGGCACGGTGGAAACACATTTGTAATTTTTTGGCTCACACAGCAGAAAGGCCAGGAGAGACCAGGCCATACCAATAAAAGGAGGATTAATCCAGATGAATGATACCTGATGCTATCCTCTAGCCTTCATGCGCATGTACATGCCATATGCATGCAGTTACACACAGATATATATGCACCACCCATCAAAAAACATAGGACAGACAGAAGGAATTAATTGATAATATTTCACTGAGGAAGAAAAATAAAGATATGTTCAGAATTAAGGAAAATGAAAAGCCAAATATTTAAGAATGAGCATCATATGACACAGCTAATGGCACTTGGGCATATGCCTGATGTACTCTGAAAGAACATAGCACAGAGATATTTGCATGTCCGTATTTATTGCTACACTATTCACAATAGTGAGGAAATTGAGCCATCCTAGTTATTCATCAACAGAAGAAAGCATAAAGAATATATGAAATATTCAATGATATTTTAGTCAGTCATACACAAAAATAAAATCATGACATCTGGAGAAATATGCAAACAATTGAAGATCATTATTTTGAGCAAAATGACATGAACATAGAAATGAAAATATCATTGTGTCTCATATGGAAAAAAATTTAGATTTATATGAATATAGATGAATGTATATATCTAAGACATGAGAGAAGAATGTGAAGTTGGGGAAGGGAGGAAGAGATCTAAAGCAAATAGGATGGGGTAAGAACTGTGGTAAAGACTAATATGTCATAAAAACAGTGGAAGTCTAATTGGGAAGGGAAAGGAAAGCAGCATGTGACAGGCAGGAGAGACAGCAAGGGCACTGGGAAAGGGCGAAGATGAAGAGGAAAGAATATTGACATGTATGTAGGAAAATGTACTCGTGAACTCAATTTTTGTCTGCTGATTTTTTTAAATTAGCAAAAAAATGAAAAAAGAAAAGTCTAATATTTAAAATGTCTTGAACTAGTGTGTGGAAATTCCAACTTTTGAAACTTAAATCTGTGATAAAATATTGTGTATACCAAATAAAATGCTGGAAATTATGGATTTTCAGTACAAATTAAGAATCATGACTGAAACTATAATATGTGAAATATATTAACATTACTTATGTACTACTGTAAGCAATAAAATCTGACACAAATAAAATTATAACTGATATCTAAAGATTACAAACATGCTGGCATTTAGTGAAATGTCATGTTCTTAAAGTACTGTCTTAGTTCTTCCAACAACTGTCCTTACGATATGCATCTGCCAGGGCTTCATCAAAAAAAAGCTAAGTGGGTTGCGTCATTTAAGTCACTTTACCTTAATAAAATAGACATCTATGTGCAAGTCGACAAAAGAAAGGTTACTAATAATTTGATTAATTTAGGATTAATAGAAATACTTTCCTCTTTACAAGAGAGTCAGAAAAGTGTAAAATGTGCTATGAAACATAACTTATAATTACCCAGAGGGACCAACTTGTTACAACTATGCCATTCTACTTCATTCTTACTTTTCCTTTGATTTTCAAAATTAAAATTACTTCTGACAATTTGAACCTGATTCCTCATCTTAAAATTGATATGAAATAATTGTCCCTTAACAACATCATTCCAAGATAATTTAACCATGTAAATTATTGTTATAAGCATTTACAAAATTTGTGTACCAACATAAATGTGTTTCTTTTTAGAAAAATGTAATGGAATTTATGTATTCGAAAATATTGTCAGTATCTTACCTGTACATTTTCAGTAAAAAGTTATTTCAGAAAGATGAATTACTGAGAAAAAATATGCTTTCATTTGTTTTTATTTGAGACATTGTCTCTCTCTCTCTCTAGCCTGGACTGTATTGGAACTCACTGTCTAGTCGGGACTGGCCTTCAACTTGAGTCAATTTTCCCATCTCAGCCTTCTGGGTGCTGGAGTTAGAGAAGTTTATGACCATGCTCAGCTTTAAAAATTTGATAGTTTTAGTCAGCTACAGAAAATTAAACTTCATGTTATATTTCTACTTCACTTTTCAAAAAAAGTTTATGTAAATAAAAATGACAGCCTTTTTGAGACATCACCAATGTTTTCCTGTACCATCAGTGGCATTGTTTGAGAAATATTCTCGCTTATGGTCTAGGTCAGCAATATAGATCAGAAAGCAGCTGTAACATATGTGAACTCTTCCTTATCAGAAAAATAGGAAGAGATAAAGTAGAGGATAACATTTCTAAGCTTCCGATGGAGCCTGTCATACAGTCCAAAGGCTGCATGGGGACTTAATTACATATCCATTCAGGATACAGACTATTTTTTCAAATTTCTGTTCCTACACACTGACTTGTACATATTCCATAACACAGTTACCCCAAAATAGAGAGACTGAAATAATGTCATTTTGTGCAATGAAGCATTTGATGAACTTTTGTTACAGTATTATATTCTTATCTTTGACTTTATTTATATAGTTTTCTCCTGATACAACTTCTTTCTCAAATTCTATCTTACAACTCTCAGTCTTTTCTGTGTTTATTGTCAAGTTATAATGAAGAAGATAAATATTTGAATAGTCACATTTTGTATTTGTTATTTATTTTCTCACAAGATTGCTGGGCACTTTCTGTTTTCATTTGTGTACACGAAACAGCTACTTAGCTCACATACTTCAAAGCTACACTGTCTATCATCAAAGGCAAAAATTCTCTCTTTTCTAAATGGACACTTCTACTTCTACAATAGAAATATGATTCTTGTCTCAGAAATCATATAAAATATATATGAAAGGTATGTAATTAATATCAGAAATCATACATGTCATTAATATTTTCTTTTAATCTCCACAATTATTAACTATACTATATTGTTCTAATTTTAAGGGTAAAGTTAAAAAGAACAGGGATGCTGCTGGATTGTTTTCTAGAAAAATAAAATATAGCATCTAGTTCTATTTTGCAACTCAAATTCATTTCTTTTCAAATGTAGACATTATCTCTATTAAGAGTAATGATACATTTAAATTAACAAAAATTCTGAGCATTATTTATATTTCAGAGTCAAATTCCCAAGTAAGTTGAATTGGAAAAAGATAAAAATTTAGTGCTCATTATCTTTCTGACTGTGTCTTTGACATCCTTATTTCTCAGGCTGTAGATCAGGGGGTTCAGCATGGGAATCACCACTGTATAAAACACAGAGGCCACTTTGAACATGAGCTTGGGATTCTTGGAGTTGGGTACACAATATAGGAACAGGATAATGCCATAGAAGATGGTGATGGTGGTCATGTGGGAAGCACAGGTAGAGAAGGCCTTGCGACGTCCGCTGGCTGAACGCATCTTGTGGATGGTTAAAATGATGAACACATAAGAAAAGAGAATGAAGAGAAGTGTGCTAAGTCCACTAAACGTGGTCAAAGTGAAGAGAAGTATCTGACTGACATGAGTATCAGAGCAAGAGAGGGAGAGTAGTGAGGAGAACTCACAGAAGAAATGATCGATTGTGTTGAGACCAACAAAAGATAATTTCAGGGCAGAGCACGTCATCGTCAAAGAGCACGTGAAGCCCCAGACATAGGATCCCACCACCAAAGTGACACAGACCTTCTGGGACATGGCACTTGTGTAGAGCAGGGGATTGCAGATGGCCACAAACCTGTCATAAGCCATCACCGCTAATAAAAAGGCTTCGGTTACAACGAAGATAGCAAAGAAAAAGTATTGAACTATGCATTCTGAAAATGAAAGGGTTCTGTCTTTTGCAACTAGGTTCACAATCATCTTTGGCGCAATGATGGAGGAGTAGCAGAAATCCACAAAGGAGAGGTGGCTGAGAAAGAAGTACATGGGGGGTGTGCAGTTTCGGGTTAATTCTGATTATGAGAATCATGCCGATATTCCCCACTAAGGTGATGCTGTAAATGGTGAAAAATATCAAGAAGAGGGGGATTTGCAGTTCTGGGTATTCCGAAAAGCCCAAGAGGATGAATGTAGCCTTGGTGTTATTTCTATCTGAAAGTAACATTCTTTCTGAAAATAGCAAAAAAAAAAAAAAAACAGGTGAGTACCATATAGTCTTGAATCATTGTCCACCCTGAGCCTACAGGACATAGCATAACTCTAAAATCTATGCGTTTTGTCATAGACAGTCTACAGGTAAATGTTTTGAATATTAAAACAATTTTGAAATTTCATGAGAAAAATTAAGATACACTTGAAATATTTGACTCCTTTTTCAGAATATACAAACACAGGAAGTTGAATTTTTACTATTTTTTGTTTTAATATTCTCAGGAAATTCTTCACATAATACATTCAGATTTCTTTTTATTATATTAATTGTTAAAATAATATTTGTAGCTCTGATTAATAATGCCTTGATATGCCTAAAGTAATTTTTAGTCATATATTAACTAAATAAACATATATGTGGAAAAATAATGCTATTTCGTGATAGTTCAATTATTTAGTGTTTTTAACTGTTACACTCAATAAATTTTATTACAAAATGAATTTTATTTCTTTAGAAGTTATTTTATCAATTCACTATTTTCTGTGACTAGTCTTTGCCTATCATCCAAGATTAAAAAAATTAGAATAGATTGTAAGGATAAGATGTTTTAGTGTCTTATTCTAGAAGGTACAGGATAGAAACCAGAAAAATCTACGCCTTCCAATGATATTCACACAGATAAAACTATGTCTGTGTGAAGAGTCATTATTATATTCCCTTCACAAACACTGTAGTCTCATTTCATCCCTCTGTGTAGATATTGTCAGGTTAATTTGATTATTAACTATCACAGACATAACTCCCGTGCTGTGTGAGGATGCAACACCTGATATTGATATTTCACACTTTTTTTCACTTCAAGGAATAATAATACATATGAATAAAACATGGCTCCAAAACCTATTTATATTACTTTATAGCAACATAGTTTTAAAGGAATAAGTTACCTTCATGTCAAATTGTTTACCTGAATGAAATCTGTGTCTGGCTTGTGAATCTTATAAATTAAAACATTAGCTTAAAGCTTAGTATCTCACTTATATATATGCAGTTGAAGATGTGTATGTACACCCTGGAGATATTACATTGCACCATTCTCTTGAGGTCATAAAATATGCTATTAAAATTAATCACTCTTATCTGAAGAAACCTTGTAAAAATCATACATTTTAACTAACACCTAGGAATTGTGCATTTTATGGGATAATTTTGACATTCCATTACATTTATAGAAAAATTTTCATGATATTTTTGTTATTTCTTTATACTGAGAACAATTTAAAATCATTGGCACTGGTTTTTATGCTTCTTTGAATAATTATGTCATTTAATAATTATTATTAAGTTACCTTAGTCTGCAAAAACATTACGATGTATTTATTCTATATGATTATGCTACTGTTCCACTATCTTGTCTCCATGCCTGTATTCCCATACTCTTTCCATGTTTTTGTAGCCTCTGTTCTCTAATACTTTGAGACCAACACTTTAGCTTTTACATGTAGGTAAAATTTAGCTACACATTTCCTCTTAATATTTAATTATTATAGTTAACAAATTGCCTTTCAATTTGATCACTTTGCTTGTGAGTGACAGAATTTCATTCATGCTTGTTGGCCAATAATTTTCAATGATTTTTAAACCTAATTTTCTTTATTCACTCATCTCTAAATGGACAATTTGGAAACCAAGTCGTGGCTGTTGTGAATACTGCTGAACTCCACTGAACTTTCCATAACACTTCATCCAACAACTGATCCCAGTGAGGTAAAAGTAGAAATCAATAAGGCAAATTTTAGAAATTATTCAAATACATAAAAACAACCAACATTTAATTTAAAGACCCTTTTTTTCTCTTATTTAATTCCTTTATTTTCTTTAAAAAATATTTTATTGAGATTTTGTACATCCCCCTCTTGAAATAAGTAAACATGAAATGAAATGAAAATCACAGTAAAACATAACCTATAAAAAGCAGAAAAATATCACAAATAAGAGGAAATGTTTGTCCCTATAAATTTCTATGTGAAGGAAATAGCTTGTATATAATCTAGTAATGAATGTATGGGAATTAACAGATTAAAATGCAAATAAAATAGACACAAAATATAAAAATTAATAGCAGAAATATCTTTAAAAGAAGAATTTGATAAAACTATTGAAAGAATAATAGAAATCCTGAAGGCGTAACTGGACAAGGTGGCCCATTCCTGTCATTCCAGCACTAGCAGAGTCAGGGCAGGTACATTACTCTAAGTTCAACGCCAGAGTGGGCTATGTAGCATGAATTCCTGGCCAGCTTTGGTTGCCAAATTAGTATTTGTCAGAAAAAAGGCAAAATTATTGGAGCCACGTTAACGAAATCAGAGATGTAGACACAGTTTCTTCAACTTTTACTTCAGGAGAAAAATTATTTTCATTGAAAATTATGAACAACCACATGCCATTAAGTTAAAATGCTTGTAATAAATGGTCTCATTTCTGGCACAAATAACCTACCAAATTAGAAACATCAAGACACAAAAATCCTAAACAGACCAATTATTATGTAAATAATAGTGACATTTAGCAAGATAATAATAATAGATTCTGTCCAAGGTCCTATGACTTCCACAGTCAATGGATCTTGCCAAGTTTAAAGTAGTGGGCATGAGTTCTATCATGTAACAGGCCTTAAACCAAATTAAAATACGTTTGAATACACTCATGAGATTCAGAACACTATCACATCAATGGGCATGTCTCACCTGGCTAGTCCTTATGGTAGATTGTCTAGTTAACAGATGATAAAACTATTGACATCTTTTCTCCCCCAGCAGCCTGAATAGCAAATTCAAGCACTATGAAACCTAGCCAATAAGAAAGAGGCCTGCAGGTCATTACCAACTTGGTTTTTCTGTTTCCTGTGACCTAAGAACTTGGAGTCTTCAGCAATAGGGTCTTACCATCATGCTCTAGTGGGCAACTAAGAGAAATGACAATATGCTATGTTTTTGGGGAACTGTATGTAATAACCCTTATGAAGAACTTGGTGGAAGTATCTCATATCTCTCACTGGGCTTTTTCCTTTAAAATCTGAGAGAAACATTATCCCCCCTGTAAGTTAACTACATAGTGTTAATGTTGCAGTGAATGGGTCTGCTCCATGCACACAATGGAAGCACTAATTGTAAAAAGAGAATATAAAGTTGGAAGATGCAGTGGGGGAAGTGACTGGGAGGATATTAAGAATTGGAATGGATTAGGATATGATTAACCTCAGTGTATACATGCATGAAGTTCTCAAAGAAAATAAAAATGTAAATGTATTTTGAAAAAATGTTGGATTTGTCATAAATATTGTCTAAACAGAAGTAATTTCAGGGACATGTGGATTAACTATGAAATTTCATTAAACATGTAAAAAATGATTCTTAAAATTTCTCCAGATATCTCAATGTAATAAAATGTTGTAACACTGTCTAACTCTTTGGAGAGGGTCAGCTAAGTCTGATATCAAGATGACTAAAGGGCACAAAAACAATAAAAAGGGGATAAAGTATTATTGTATGCCTCTTATGAACATACATGAAAACCCTTACAATACAACACTAGCAAATATCAAAAGCACAAAGGCAAACATTAAATAGGATCAAGTTGAGTTTATGCTATGGTTGCAAATGTGGCTCCATATATAGAAATCAGTAAATATATTAGGAGAAAAATGAAGAAGCAAAATCATATGGTTATCTAAATAAATGAATAAAATTCATAAAGTGCAATATCCCATGATATAAAACAAAATATGCAAAAAGAAGCAATATATTAAACAACAAAAGTTAAATATGAGAGACACAGAGCCATAATCATATTCAGTGTCAAGAAGCTGAAATTGTTTCCTATGAAATCACACCTAAGACAAAGATGCCAATTGTCACCTTTCCTGTTTGATAGAGGACTGAAGGTTGTAATCTTTGCAACGAAAGAAAGACATAAAATACACATAAAAGAGAGAGGTCAATTTATTCCTAATTTCTGAAAACATTTTTATATTTTTTCCACTTTTCTTATTAGAGAAAAGCTTAAGCTTTTCTACACAAAGATAATTAGATATAAAAAGTTAATTTAGTTCTGGAGAGATGGCTCAGTGCTTAAGAACACTGGTTGTTCTTGCAGAAGACCCAGGTTTGAATCCTAGCACCCACATGGCAACTAACAACTGCCTGTAACCCCAGTCCCAGGGGATCTGTCAGCGTCTTCTGACCTCCGCGGGCATTGCATGCCAAGGATGCACTTACCTACATGCAGGCCATACACGCATACACATAAAATTTTAAAAATAATAATAAAATTTTAAAAAT
>NW_008332686.1:1183074-1191400 GCF_000622305.1 Nannospalax galili
ATAATCATAATCATCTTTTCAATAGTATACCTGAAAAATTTTAACAACAAAGTGAGGAATTTAAAAAAAAATAGCACGCTGAAAATTACAAAACACCACTGAAGGGAATTGCAGGGGACTCACACACAAAAAACTACACACAGACACCACACACACACACACACACACACACACACAATCAGAGACATGTTTCTATTTACCATGCTCACCAATGACTATATTCACAGAATGAAAAAAGTTTAACTTTACCAGATCATATATTGTATCAGGCATGATCCTGTGTAGCGGAAAGAGCTGGGAGAGAAAAGATGGCAGCTGCAGGCATTGAGCTTCAATACAAAGCTCTAGTAGTCCACTGACTGATGTTCTCCCTGATCAGCTTGCACAGTATCCTCTAGAACTGTGAGAGCTAGTCTTCATTTAAAGCCTAATAGCCACAACAATGACAAGCACAACAAACTATAGTGGTGCAGTTGTGGCACTTGTGAACTGGGGTAATCGACAGCTATCTAATTGAGGGAAGACGTGGATGTCACTGTAAACATAGCCAAATAGACAAACCCAACTTACTTACTGTTTGCTAACTATGGATCTTTATATTTACAAACAAGCACACCATTCTCCATTCATCAAAGAAGCTTCTTTTTGAAAGAGATAGAGGCTCCTAAAGAGTTCCACAGCTGGTCACACACAGAGAATATATGAGAGCTGTCAAGCCCCATGTGACACATCTACAGTGGAACCTTAACACCCAAGGTATGTCAAACATAATGGAACATGGGGTAGAGAGAATACTAATACATCCCTCCACTCTCACCTGTGAAACTTCCTCATGCAACACAATGTGATGCACACAGAAGACCACAAATGGCGTAAGCATAGAAAGTAAGAGACTGTAGAGATTCTGTCACTGGATATCACTCCTATATTAAACCTCACCCACCCATGGCTTAGGGAGCATTGTGGAAGAGGGGTCAGAAAGATTGGAAGAGTCAGGATTGGTGCATTAACATAAGGAAACAGTCTTACAGTCTTCTGGGAAAGTCCTCATATGAACTTGCAACAGTGGTGTCAGCATGCACAAGACACAAGCAGACTTGATCAGAGAAAAACCCAGAACAGAGCTGGGGAAATGGGCAACACGCCTCACCTTAGACAAGGAACTATTGGCAAATGATTACCGGTGGATAAGGGAGAGTTGATGTTCTTTAAGGGCATGGATCTAGATAGGCTGAATAGTCTCCAGCAGATGAATTTTTGCCAAGGGACCTCTAGATACAGAAGCTTGTCTTGATAGACTTTAATGTACATGAGAGTATGCGTGAATCAAGTGGCGGGGCTTTGTAGGTGTGTGGATGGGGGGGCAACGTCTAAATAAAGATTTTTTATTGAACTTTTAAAATTTCATACAATATTTCCCACTCAAATCCACATCCCCTCCCCTATCCATGCCTCCCCCTTCCCCCCAGTGAATCCTATGCACTCTGCCATACATACTGAGCCATATTCATTCAGGTATTTGTATCCAAACGTCCTTCAGTGTAAATGTATCCACTGGAGTTTAGTCAGCCCATCCAGTAAGTTAGTCTGCCTCACCCAGTAGCAATCAGTCTCAAATAGCTCTCAATCTAGTGCTCACTTATTTCTCACCTCCCCCCTGTGTCCTTGTTTAATTGAGCTGATGTGGGTCCCATGTTGGATGACACTGCTGCCTCAGGCAGTCATGAGCAAGGCTCCAGTGGCCCGGGAGCCTCCATCTCCTTGTGTTCATGAACTAGCCCTGGCTCTTACATTCTTTCTGCCTCTCTTCCTCAATGATCCCTGAGCCGTGAGGTTCCATATAGGAATCCCATCCTACACTGCAGTCTATTATTCTCCGAAACTGGGTCAGTTGAGACCTTCTGTATTTATTGTACTCTCATGGACATGGAAGCCTTTGTTTTTATCTTTTTTCTTTTGTATGAAATGCAAAAACATCCAATAGAAAACATACATTAAGTTTTGTTTTCTTTATTTTCAATATATCTTTGTTGTGTTTTTATGTATTTCATATACAACATCTAAGTCCTCTTTATTTATACTTCCCCATCTGTGCACTCCCATAGGAGCCCCTGATTTCATGTATTCTGTCATTTATGTTAAGACCATCTCTCAACTCTCATCATCCAAGCTTCCTCATGCAACAGAGGGCAGTGATCAGTGTGGAAGAGGGGACAGAAAGATTGTCAGAGGCAGGGGAAGAGGTGCATGACCATATGGAAATAGGTTCTTACAGATTCCTGGGACCTCGCTCATATGAAATCATAGCAATGATGACTGCATGCGCAAGACCCATGCAAAATAAAACAGACAAAAATGTAGCATAGAACGGCTGAAATGGGCAGCAGGTCCCAATCTTAGATGAACAACTATTGGGAATCTGATTATTACTGGGTGAGGAAGAGCTGATCTTCTTTAAGGGAGTGACACTAGATAGGCTGACTAGATGCTAGTGGATGAATTTGCGCTGAGAGACATCGGGGGATACATTAAAAATGTAATAGGGCTGGAGAAATGGCTCAAGCTGTTAAGGGCACTGACTGCTCTTGCAGAGGGCCTGGTTCAGTTCTCAGCACCCATATGGCAGCTAACAGCCATCCATAGATCCAATTCCAGGAAATCGATTGTTTTTTCCATGTTGTAACATTCAACGGAACAAAATAAAACTAAGCATTCTTATTCCAAAGGGAGGAATCAAAACCTGGAAGGAGAGATATCACAAATACAAAACTAAAATTGAACAGGTCAAACAGAAGCCAGAAAGTTCCATGTCCAGCATCCTGGGAATCTGCATGGTGTCCTCTGAATTCCATCAAACATGTGAAAGCCCACATTTTAGCCCCCATGTTTGAAGACCTCTCTCCAAGGCTGGCACAAGTTGGTGCATGAAGCTTTCACTTGTAGATGTCCAACAATCCTATATCAATGCTGTGGTCTGCATTGCACCTTGGGTATCAATCTTACCAATTCGTTCATCACCTGCTCAGGGATTCCTTAGAGGGACTCTCACCTTTCTGCCCATTTCCTGACCTCATAGCTTTTCTCTGGAGTATAGTGTGTCCATATTGCCAATACGAAAAATTATGATAATATACTAATTCGTATATTTCTGATTTGCATTACTTACTACTGGATTGGCATATTGTTTATGAATTTACATAATTTAATAGTTTAAAGGCAAATGAATTAGTCGTGTAAATAATTTAAGAAAATTTTAATCACCTTTCCTATAAATCACCTGAAACTTTGAATTAAATTTTAATGCAATGATTATACTTTTCTTAAATAAATTTAACAGAATTTTTACAAATGGATGCATTCATTATAAATAAATTTTAGGCCTGCTATCTATCTGGGATTATAAATCTCAAGTTTCCTACAAAGCTGTTTTGCTCCACCCTGCAGTCTTTTATGGGAAGTGAACCTAATACTATTTACTTTCATAAACCTAATACTATTTACTTTGTCCCATTCATATTGGTCTTTAATATTTTCATATATCTCCCCCAGGAAACCTTCTTCTAAAATAGATTTTATTGATTTTTAAGAAGCATGTTATTCATCTCACACAATTCTTTAATCATTCTTTCCATATTGCCCAAATAATAATGAAATATAAGGACATGATAGGGTTTTCCATGACAAGGACAGACTAAAAGAATAGAAGCTAACGAAGCGTGTACCTGTCCAGTGAAAACAAACAAAAATAAAAAATCCTCACATCTCTATCTAGATCTGTAGCACTAATATTGCAAGCTGTGCATTTGTTCCTCAAACATAATAGTCTCATTCCCAAGCAGAGTAAGGTAACTATGACTGGACATTGAATGAGCATTTCACAGTAGGTAGGAGAGACAGGTTTTGAATGTTTACAGCACAAAAAAGGTAAATTGCCCTGTTCTTTGCAAGTTCCATATATACATTGAAATGTCACAAATTATCTGATAAAGTGTAAGATTTTTTGTGGTGGGTCCTAGATTTTTTTTATAGATACATAGAATCATGTGTGTACATATGATATAAAATTACAAGGCAGACTGTCTACAGGAAAAGATGGAGCTCTTAGGATCCTGACATGGAAGGAGAAGACAGTGGGGGATGGGAGACTACGCTCAGAATACAGTAAATTTTGTATGAAAATGGCCACATTCAACCTAGAATCATAACATTGAAATTCAAAAAAAATCAATTAAATAATTTTTAAAAATCAAGTTACAATCCTTGGGAAAACAGTTTAGTTACAAATGCAGGACAGAACAAAGGCAGTTGTTTTTGAAGATGTTGAAATGCAGGCAGCCTCTTTCTAATTCAGGAACAAAATGTACTGAAAATTAAGTATCTTATGTAAACCTGAGAGTGTGAGTGCACACACCAAGAGGTGTGGAGAGAAGTAACAAAGGTGTGTTGATGATTGCTTCAAACCCAGCACCACTTAGCACTTGTCTGGAGTGAAGTAGATGCATCCTGATTTTAAGGCATGTCTAGGCTACAGAGCAAGATCCTTCCTCTAAAATTGTTATAATTTTTATTGATGCTGTGTTGTGGTTTTATGATACAGGTTTTCTCTCTGGCCCCATCTGGCCTTGAACTAACTATGCAGACCGGCTGTTCTTAATTTCACAGAGATCTGCTTCTGTCTGTCTCCCAAGTGCTGGGACTAAAGGCACGTGACACTATGCCCACCTATATTAATATTATTACTATTAATTTCATAATAGTGAGAGTAGGAGTCAAGATGATCAGCCCTAAAACCCAAGAAATTCCAAATAAATAATTACATCAAAGTTGACAAGCTGTGACTTACAAAATCATTACATCATACAAGGTGATTAGTTTCTACTCCCTGTTCCATGACCTCAAGAGAATGGGGTAGATTGCCCCTAGGGTTTGCTTCCCTCATGGCTGTAAACAAACGTAATAATATATTTACTCATCCTAGAGAGAAGACACCCTAATTTTTTGTGTGTGAGAAGTGTGAAGATTTGAAAGAAATATTAAATTTGCCTCAATCAGTAAATACATTTGGGAGGGAGAAACTGATCCCCTTATGGCTACACAGGCTTTGACAAACTTGTAAATGAGAATAAAGGAGGAAGTGAGATCTTTCTGAGCAGGTTTGTATGAGAGGGCTCAGCTAAGCTCCACAGGATAAGTCTGATGAGAAAGAGGCAACTGGGTTATGGGAACAGAAAGAATTGAGAATTTGAGAAGTGTGTGCTCTTTAGCTCCTACAAGTCAGGGAATCATAGACCATATAAAATATGTAATTAAAAAAAAACTGAGGAGAATTAAGAGGTTTAAAGGATGAGTGTAGAAGGAGACAGAACACGTGACAAGAAAATGGAAAGGGAGTATAGGGTATAAGCAGCGGGGAGCCAGGGAAGGAGAGCAGGGAAGAAGAAACCAAAACAAAGTGTGACTGGAAAAGCCTTAAGGAAGCCTTTTATTCTCTATGTTAATTTTGTAAAGGAGACAAAACAATCTATTCTAGAAAGAAAATCAAAAGGCACCAGTTTCCTTTAGGATTATAACACAGGGCAACACCCATGGAAGCAAGTCAACAAATTAGATGGGAAAAATCTACAAGGAAGATAATTAAATGTTTGCCAGCAATACAAACACTGTTTGATCACTGGATTCATTATATTCTAGAAGACATTGGATTACATGAAATTCTATTGCTTTAAAAAAAGTGAATTGTATTATGAATAATAGTGTTTTATTATAATTCTTGGCTTGAAGTTGCATGTAATAATTAAATTCATGAGTAAAGAGAACAGGGCAATTGAACATCTTATTTTTAAATTTATTTTTATATCATTCTCAATGGTTTATCAGAATTATATCTTTGACTGTGTCAGCAGAGAAACCATTACCAGAAATTATTAAAATATATCATGGGTATGGACTGATCTGTGGTTTGAACAACTAGAAAATAATATAGAAAATAATAATAAATAATTTATTATTATTATTTATTTATTTATTTATTTTTTTACATGAAATACTTCCATGTATTGCTTAAAGTTTTTTTTCCCTTCTCCTTCTCAGGCAATTTAGTGCCAGAATGAGTATTCTAAAACTCTTAAAGTGAGAATAGACAGATAGTGATACAGGGAAAGAAAATGAGCAAAAGGCTAACAGACAGACTGTCTTAGAAATGTGAAGCTTGGAGCATGCCTTTAGTCCCAGCACTCAGGAGGCAGAGGCAGACAGATCTCTGTGAGTTCAAGGCCAGCCTGGTCTACATACTTGCTCTAATTCCAGAGGACATAGATTCATTTCCAGGCACCCACACTGTCATGGACACCCAGCTTTAACTCCAGTTTCAGGAGATCTGATGCCTTCTGGTCTCTGCAGGCCCACACGAGGTGCACTTACATACATGCAAGAAACCACTTATAAACATGAAAATAGATAAAATATTTAAAAAATATAAATGTGATGTTTCTGTCCATCTTTATGAAAATTTTCATTTAATCCTGGATGAGATAACTCATCTCAAATCCATTCTCTTGTGTTTCTTCCTGGCGATATTCCCTGGCACACTTGTTTTTCATGCCCACTAAAATTACTGCATTTTCAATAATTTTCTAACCTTAAGAGAATTACTGAAATTTGATAAAATGATAATTAACCAAATGATATATGTCATTATCTAGTCCTAGAAAATGAACCGTTCTGGTGTAGTTGAATGGATAATTGTTAAGGAGTGTGAGGGTCAGAGACATAGCTATGAGTGTACATACTTATCTGTCTGCATGGTAGTGAGAAAGTACAAGTATTCCGAAATGAATTCTGTAAACACTTCTACAAAGAGATAAAAACATTATTCTATGTTGTTCTAATTTTCTTATTCTTCTGAATGTGTGGGACGATGACTTATTAGAACTGTCTGAAGTGAACTGCATAAAAAAATTAGGTTGTACTTTGTTTACAAATTTACTGGATCACACAAACAACAGAAAAACGTGAATGAAGGATTAAGCTAAAAGACAAAACATGAATTGTTAGCACTATTGGTATTTCAACTGTGTGAAATGTGATTAGTTTTTGGTTTAGAAATGTCAAGTTTTTATTACAAATTATCATGTATGGATAATAAGTCATTGTAATAATGTCAGTCCTATCTTTTTGAATGAATAGCACATACTGAGGAATAAAGTAATTGTGTGTATGATAAATGAAAAATAATCAAATTCAATTCATCTTCCTTACTCAGAACAAAATATGAAGAATTTTAATTTTGAGTTTTTCCTTAAGAAAATTTTTACGATTTTGATATCGCCACTAATTTGTGTCTTGATACTTATTAAATATTGCTTGTGATAAACACCCAGATGCTGAGAGACCTATTTTGCTTCAGTCTCCAGTCTTCATAAGGGAATAAATTAAGCTTCCTACCTAACCACTATCTCCTTTTGTGGTTTCAGGAATAACTTTCAAGTTCTAAAAGTGGAAACAATGTTACCACCAGGTGGAGAAAACAGCAGTGCCACGTTCATTCTCTTGGGCTTCTCAGAATACTCAGAACTGAAAGTTCCCTTCTTCTTGATATTTCTCACAGTCTACAGCATTACTGTGGTGGGGAATATCGGCATGATCCTCATAATCAGAATTAACCCCAAACTGCACACCCCCATGTACTTCTTCCTCAGACACCTCTCCTTTGTGGATTTCTGCTACTCCTCCATCATTGCTCTCAAGATGTTGGTGAACCTACTTGCAAAAGACAGAACCATTTCCTTTTTAGAGTGTATAATCCAGTACTTTTTATTTTGTGCTTTTGTGGTAACTGAAGCGTTTTTATTGGTGGTGATGGCCTATGATAGGTTTGTGGCCATCTGTAACCCCTTGCTCTACACAGTAACCATGTCCCAGAAGCTCTGTCTCACTCTGGTGGTGGGATCCTATGCATGGGGCTTCACGTGCTCTGTGACACTGACATGTTCTCTTGCACAATTGTCTTTTGTTGGTGTCAACACAATTGACCACTTCTTCTGTGAATTTTCTTCTTTGCTCGCCCTCTCTTGTTCTAACACACAAGAGACCCAGCTACTGCTATTCATTTTTACCACATTTAATGCGGTCAGCACACTCCTGCTCATTCTCTTGTCTTACCTGTTCATTGTTGTCACCATTTTGAGGATGAATTCAGCCAGTGGACGCCGCAAAGCCTTCTCCACCTGTGCCTCCCACCTGACAGCTATCACCATCTTCCATGGTACCATTCTGTTCCTCTTCTGTGTGCCCAACTCCAAGAACTCCAGGCTCACAGTCAAAGTGG
>NW_008332686.1:1192903-1209744 GCF_000622305.1 Nannospalax galili
TTGGGCTTCTCAGATTACCCAGAACTGAAAGTTCCCCTCTTCTTAATATTTCTCACTGTCTACAGCATCACCGTGGTGGGGAATATCGGCATGATCCTCATAATCAGAATTAACCCCAAACTGCACACCCCCATGTACTTCTTCCTCAGACACCTCTCCTTTGTGGATTTCTGCTACTCCTCCATCATTGCTCCCAAGATGCTGTTGAACTTAATTGTAAAAGACAGAACCATTTCCATTTTAGAATGTATAATACAATATTTTCTCTTTGCTATTTTTGTAGTAACAGAAGCATTTTTGTTGGTGGTGATGGCCTATGATAGGTTTGTGGCCATCTGTAACCCCTTGCTCTACACAGTAACCATGTCCCAGAAGCTCTGTCTCACTCTGGTGGTGGGATCCTATGCATGGGGCTTCACGTGCTCTGTGACACTGACATGTTCTCTTGCACAATTGTCTTTTGTTGGTGTCAACACAATTGACCACTTCTTCTGTGAATTTTCTTCTTTGCTCGCCCTCTCTTGTTCTAACACACAAGAGACCCAGCTACTGCTATTCATTTTTACCACATTTAATGCGGTCAGCACACTCCTGCTCATTCTCTTGTCTTACCTGTTCATTGTTGTCACCATTTTGAGGATGAATTCAGCCAGTGGACGCCGCAAAGCCTTCTCCACCTGTGCCTCCCACCTGACAGCTATCACCATCTTCCATGGTACCATTCTGTTCCTCTTCTGTGTGCCCAACTCCAAGAACTCCAGGCTCACAGTCAAAGTGGGTTCCCTGTTTTACACCCTCGTTATCCCCATGTTGAACCCCCTGATCTACAGTTTGAGGAATAAGGATGTTAAGGAGTCTATCATGAGAGTAATGACCATGATTCCCTGTGTTAAGGATGTTAGTCATAATCGAAATTGTCAGATAGTTGGAGATTAATCATCTTGTGATTGAGCATAATATAGTTATGAGGTGTTTTTTGAATACATAAGTTGGCATCAGGTATAAATTAGATATATGTTTAAAGTTAGTAGAGATAATATTGTGCAATGAAAAAATAATGGATTTTCATTCAGAGAGACAAAAATTGCTTCATCTATTTTTCTGGAATAAAATAAAAAAATTCTCTTTGTTTAAAATTTCATTAAAAATCAGGTTCTTGTGAAATGGCTCACAATATGGTTATTAAGTTTACAGGATCCAATCCACATCATTTGGAGTGTCTTTTACAGTCAATAAATATTATTCCATTCTCTAATCCTATCAGATTCCTAGAGCATATTTATAAGGTGTAAACATTATTTTGTATAATAGTAGTCATAATGAAGATAAGACTTAGTGTTTGCCTTCAAAGATGCAAACATCCAGTGTAGATTGTATGGCAATGTGAATGTGACCATTTAATGATTCAGAAAATAATATCTATAGGTTTTGATGAAAGTGTATATCAAAATCTATTGAAGAATGGTAGGTAAATACATTCATAAAATATTGATTACTAAAAATCAATTACGTAAAATTGTGTAGGTGCATTTTTTCGTAAAATTTTAGTTTGGAATTCGTTATACTAGAGAGAACAGGTCAAATATAAACTTGACATGTAAGAATTTTGACTTTGTATCTTTAATCAAAAACTTTTTAGGGGTGCTAAATTGGCATAATTTCTGTGTATTTGTGTATGTGTCTGCATGTTCTTGGAAAGAAGATAAAATTAAATGTCTGTGATGTATACTTCAATGGACTTTAAGGAATCTCATGTGCGGTAGTGAGATTATCTATGACAGAGTCCACCAAAAGTTGGAAACTGTTGTACTGGATCAAAGGAAAACTGACTTCAGAAATTGGAATTATGCGATCCTGTTCACATTATATTTTATACAGTTGTTGTTATAAGGCTCAGAAAGCTCCAAAAAGTTGCAAGAATCTGAAGCTCTTTGCTCAAGGTTATATGAGTTGGTTCAAGTTTCTCAGAGAAGAGACTGTATGATTGTGGAAGCGGCCTGAAATATATGCTAGAAATCCAGAGATGCAGATCTTCTGAGCTGTTGCTCAGGCTGGCATGGACGTTTCTGTGAAACAGCTGGCTTGTGTCACTCAGGATAATGAAATTTATCCCCTCAATCACTGTGTACATTCCCTGAGTATCATCTTAATAAAATCACTGTGACTATAGAAGACTTAGGGGTAATTATTTGTCCAGCTTGTTACCAGTGCCCTATCTGGGGTGAATACAAGTTTGCTCACATTTCCCTACGGGGGAAATTACACTTATCTTTTCCTACTTAAGTCCATCAACACATGTACCTTCTTTTTAATAGTCAATATTCTTATTATTGTGAAAAAAAAAGATGATTTCCCTATGACATTTTCATGTACATTATCATTGTTCTTTGTTCATATATTGTCAGGAGAGATACACAGGTATCACCATAAGTTTGATGCAATCCTGATCTACACAGCGAGTTCAACTCAAGCCAGGAATGCATATGAGCACCTTTCTCAACTATTGCATTCCAAAAATATAAGCTAGCAAACTTTTAGCAGTAAAAGTGAAGGAAGAAAATGACTAACAATTATCCAAGCAATCAGAAGACCAAACAACAAAGACACAGGGGGCAACAAACTCATTGCAATAGTATCCTTGAAAATAAATATACTCAATTCACCATTTAAAAGATGGGTTAGAATACATTGAGCAGGGCTGTAGAAATGACTCAGTAGCTAATAGTTCATGCTCCACAAATGATTGCTGGAGTTTGGATGGCAGCAGCTATGCAACCAGCCTTCCAGCCCAGCACACACCCTTTTTCCCTTCCTCCAGGGCATGGAGACTGGAGGACCATTGGAGGTTTGATGTATTATAGTCTTGCCCAAACACAAACTCCAGATACAGATAGAGCTCATACCACAGAGAAATAGGCCTACACACACTGAGAGAGAGAGAGAGAGAGAGAGAGAGAGAGAGAGAGAGAGAGAAAGAGAGAGATACACAGAGAGACAACAGTGGAATGATGTCATGAAGTTAGGATGGGGACAAGTTGTGGGGAAACATGGGGGGTTAGAAGGGAGAGAGAGATACATGATTATATTTCATGGTGTACATGTATGAAATTCTCAAATACACACAGAGACACATATACAAAAGATGCAAAAATTACATAAATAAACAAACAAAATGAATCCAACAAAAAACAAAAATCCAGCTCTCAATTTTCTTCATGAAGAAAGTCCACTGAGAAAGACATCTTAAAGCAGAGATCCCCCAAATGGAAATCAATCTATCAAGCTAATGAACTGGCACAATATTATCACATATTACAAAGTAATCTTCAGTTCAAAACTATTTAGAAGTACAGGAAATGCCAAAATATTCATAAAGAGAACAATCATTAAGAATATATAATTACACAGATTTAAGTAATAATAATATGGTTTACATCTAAAAAATCAGAATGTTCAGTTATAGACATGAAATAACAGGAATCTTGATATAGCACATTAGGAGACTTCAACACTCCACTCTGTTTTTGAGAAGCTAAAATCCTGTAAGAAATGTCAGAGGTAAACAGTACCATAGATTAATTTAATTTAACATATGTATAGATCATTTCATCCAAACAATTAGGGCAAGATTCGTTTGTCTTTGAGTCAGTCACCTCATGTTTACAGGTGACATTAAATATTGATTATATTCATTTATATAAAGGTGGAATTTGTCAATATTTATACCTAGTATAGTACTCACTACGTGGGAAGGACTCAGGAACTGTAAGCAGTAACTATTAATAAGTGATATTCATTATAACTCTTTTTTAGTTTGTTGGACAATCTCTTTGGTGCTTTCAGTCCTTTTATTATGTGTCCTGGGCTGTAGATAAGAATGTGTCTTATGAGATATACTCACATAACATATATTGTTCAGCAAATCATCATGGAAATTATGTTTTATTATACAATGAGCCGTTTTTAATTTCTTCCATTTTATGTGAAATAGTACTAAGAATCGTTTGAATCTCAAGACAGAGAAATTCTCTTTCTATCACGTTGATATCCCACAGAGACGGGTACTTGTTTTGAGAAGCTTTAGAATAATGGGCCTCAGGGATTTTCATTCAAACATAAAAATTGTACCATATTCTGTAGTGACATTTTCAGGAGCAGAGTGAACACTCTGATGTCTCTTCCACAGGTTGGTTGGTTGAAATTGTTGTTGCAAGAAGTATTTTGGGTAATGCATAGGAATATTATTCATGAGCACTAGAAAACTGAATTCAATTCTTTATGGAAGATTTTGAATATATTCATATTTAGGAAAAGAAGAATTTGTAAAAGAGGGCTTTAATAGTACAAAACTTAAAATACTGTGTTTCATTCCTCACTTAATTAGTATATGTGCAGAAAAATATGCATTGAGTGCCTATTTAGGAAAAATACACTCCTTATTTGGTAAGGGATGTTCTCAGTGGAATTGGTAGCAACTTAGTCTGCAGAACCACATACTCCCACTACTGATCTAAGAGGGAAGTGATGTGCACAGATAGGGGAATGCTTGCTTTTCTGTATATTTTTCTTCTCTCACACGAACTTCATTTTTCCCATCTGCCTGGAGTGTCTTCTCACAGCTAACCCAAGGTTCAGGGTGGCACTAAGAGATTGGTAGAGGTGTCTACGCAGGAGCACAGACTTGTGAGCCTCCTTTGAAGAAGTGAAGTGAGGACTTACTTCCACTTTGTGAGGAACACTATGAAATGTCTCTCTAAAGGTCTCGATTGTGGTCCATGTGAGAATTCAGCCTTGATCATGTTTTGTTTGGAGTAAGAAACTGTCAAGTCATTGTGGAGTTCAGCAGCCTTCCCAATGCATGTCAGCAGAAATATGTCCCTACTGTGATTGTGGAAAGTGTCTCTGTGCACTGACATGTCCTATGAGGCAAATTCTCTATTGGTAACGAATCTGTGTTTTACAGGCTATCAGCAGCCTGATTTGTATTCACTGAGTTTTCTAATGGAAAAGCATTTTAAAAGTTATGTTTCGCCTTTGATTTCAGGGAAAGACAAATTAAGTCACTTTTTTTGTACATTTGAAGAAGAAAAAGTTATAATCAAAGGAATTATGTGTGTTCAAATTAAGGTTTTTAAAAATCAATCAACTGATATTTTTAAATCAGTTAACAAATTGAGTAAATACCTTCTTGTGGTGATCTCTCCATTTCTTCCCTTCACACATAACAGCTTGATGCATCTTTTTTCATGAATTCTTCTAAGGGTCAAGGCAAGAATGGACATAGAAGACTTCTGACTTCCTGAACTCACTATGTGTCAAAGCTTTAAGAGATTTCTCCCTCACATTCATTTACCAAAACAATTCAAACTTCCCAATTATACACAGTAAAATTGTTTTTCATGAGAATTCAGGTAAGATTATATTTCCTATTATTAAAATAGAACATTAATAATATTTATTTTATGGATGAAATACACCATGCAACTTGTATCTTGTGTGTGTGTGTGTGTGTGTGTGTGTGTGTGTGTGTAAACTCACACTTGCTTTTTTGGAAACTCAGTGAAGATTACCTTGTATTTTAGAAGTAATCTCCCAATATCCTAATATTTAGAATATTGATTGATGTGTTCTTGAGGTAAACTGAACTTGAACTTTAGAGAGTGATCTGACTAACCAACTAAATAATACTTTGATGCATGTCTTTGGGAGTCAAGGCCATGTGTGCAATTATGATACAACTAACAAAAATAAACATATAATATTTATAAATTTCAACTTTATGGGATTTCTGAATTGAAATATAGATTTTATATAGTCTTGTTATCAATGTCTAAATTTATGTTAAATTTGAAGTGAAAATTGTCTAGTATTGTTGCAAATATATTATTCCTGCATCCAATGTTTTTATTTCCTTTGTGTGTGTGTATGTATGTGAGTAACAGAGACAGAGAGAGAGAGAGAGAGAGAGAGAGAGTCCAAACTATACCTTAGATTGTAAAATGAAGAATTTAAAAATACTTTCTTTAGAGTTATTTAAATCGGACACATGGATGAGGAAAACTGCACAGCTGTGACAGAATTCATTCTCCAGGGGTTTTCCGATGTCCCGGAGCTGAGTGTTTTTCTCTCCTTGGTGTTTCTTCTCATTTATGGAATCACCGTTGTAGCCAACCTGGGCATGGCTGCACTGATTCAGGCCAGCTCTCAACTTCACACCCCCATGTACTTTTTTCTTACCCACTTGTCCTTTGTGGATTTCTGTTACTCCTCCATCATTGTGCCCAAAATGTTGTCTAACATGTTCAACCAGGAAAAAGCCATATCCTTCCTGGCATGCATGGTCCAATTCTATTTTTTTTGCACCTGTGTGGTCACTGAGGTCTTCCTGCTGGCTGTGATGGCCTATGACCGCTTTGTGGCCATTTGTAACCCACTGCTCTACATAGTCATCATGTCTCCAAAGCTCCGTATGGGGTTGGTGTCTGGCTGCTACCTCTGTGCATCAGCATGTGCCCTGATTCACTTAGGTTTAGCCCTTGAGATCCCATCATATAAGACTAATGTGATCAACCACTTCTTCTGTGATCTGCCTCCTCTTTTAAGCCTTGCTTGCTCAGATGTCACTGTTAACAAAGTGCTGTTGTTCGCTGTGGCCACCTTCAATGAGAGTGTTACCATTGTGATCATCTTCACCTCCTACCTGTTTATTCTCATCACCATCTTGAGGATGCGCTCTGCAGAGGGAAGGCGCAAAGCCTTTTCCACTTGCGTCTCCCATATCACAGCCATCGTTGTCTTCCATGGAACAATCCTTTCCATTTATTGTCCGTCCACTTCGGACACCAGTGGGGAGTCTGACAAAGTGGCCACAGTGTTCTACACTGTAGTGATTCCCATGCTGAACCCCTTGATCTATAGCCTCAGGAACAAGGATGTGAAAGGTGCTCTCAGCAAAATTGTGAGCTCTAAAATACATTCCTAGAGAACATTTTATGACTGGAACTCAGAATTTCAAGAGAGACTAATGGGGTATCATAGATGGGATAAAAAGGTGGGATGCAAAAAGAAGTAACGAGTAGAGCAGTTATGAGTGACTCTTTTGTGCCAATTATTTTCTTTATAGTATTTTTGATGTCCTTATTTCTCAGCGTGGTAACAAGGATGAACCTGTAGGACAAAAGGATGACTGTTATTTGTCTTTGACAGCAACGTGGCTTCTTTTCATCTGGATAAGAGGGTTTATACTGAAACAAAAACAGTAAGAGGCAGTAGATATCAGAAGCTTGGTTCATTTTGTGTATATCACACTCTTATGAAATATGTCCTAAGTGAAAAGCAAGTATCTCTTTCAATATCTGGGTACTTATTTTGTTGGAGGGACTAAAGATCTAAAGTATGTAAAAAGCGCAAACATATTGAAATGTCCATAGAACAATATAGTTTGGAGAGAATATTTACATAGTTGACTATAAATATTTTAATGCTTGTGGTAGCATGAGCTTGAGATCACTTTCTCTTTTATCTTCAATTCATTTTTATATATTATGACCCTCCTTCATTTTTAATATAAATTTATAAGTTTGGAACCTATTGCTATAACTATCTTTCATAATGTTGCAATAAATGAAATGATCTAAAATTAATTTATGTCAGATGGTCATTCATTGGTGTTGTGAATAAATGCACATAAACATAATATTGCTCATTTTGTGCCATTCATATTGGTCTTTTATATTTCCATATATCTGCCCTAGGAAACCTTACTCTAAAATAGACTTTATTTCATTAAAGAGAGAAAGTTCTTCAACTCACATAATTCTTGATCATTCTTTTCATACTGTCAAAGCATAATGAAATAAAGAACAAGATAAATCCTTCCTTGACATAGATTAAAATAATAAAAGTTAATGAAGCATGTACCTATGTAGTGAAAACATGGTTTTCTTTATGAAAGTGAATATTTAATTTTCTTTTAAATCGAAAAAACAAACTGGACAATGAGAACCTTAGAACCAATATTATTAGGGAGTGAAACATGTAGTTATAACTTAGGAGACATAAACCCTATAGATTATCTTTTGTCTTGTTATCATCAGGTCACATAAAGCAGTAGCTTTATAAGACATTGATATTAAGTGACACTAGAATTACATAATACATGAGATAATCTGAGACACTGCAGTAGAAGGGAATGTGCAGTTATCAGGTCAAGGGAGCTAGTTGATCTACCACAACATGGTTTTCTTTTTTCTGTTTTTTTTTAATTTTATTTTAGAACTTTCATAACTGTTTTCTACCAGCTTTGTGAAGTAAGTTCTACTTTTTGTCCAATATAGTCATGTCACTTTGCTAGAGACCATTAGATGTAAATTCTCATACCAATCTGCACTCTGTGTCCAGTCAATATCTTTGTAATGTGCTTTTCCATACTCTACCAGACTTGGTAACAAATCTTTTACTCTCTGCTATTTAAACACAATTTTTAAAGCTACTACACACAGGGAAAGCCCTACAATATTTTCTTCCTATACCTGGATATAACTTCCTTCAGTTCCACTGATGTTATGGTAATGACAGAATTTCTTTTTTTGTGGAAAATAATAACCATATACACTAACACACACACACATATGGTCAAGTGAGTTCAAGTATCTTTTCCACATACTGACTTCAGTTCCTTTGTTCACATACTCAATAATGGGATATCCGAATGATGCTGCCTATTAAGAACTGCTAGGGAAAGGTAAACCAATGCCACACTGAGACAATACTTCACCACACTTAAAATAACACTTATCCAAAACACCACCAGTAACAAATACTAGAAAAGTGGGGCATTAAGAGGGTTTTTAGGACACTGTTGACTAGAATGTACATTAATTGAGCTATTATGGCAAACAGAATTAAGGTTCCTTAAATCCTAGGGATCCAGATGTCATATGATCCACCTGCCCCAATACTGAATGATGTATGAAGAAACTAAAGTCAGAATGCATAAGAGATACCTGCATTCATTTATTTTTTTTTACATAGGGCATTAAGAGGGTTTTTAGGACACTGTTGACTAGAATGCACATTAATTGAGCTATTATGGCAAACAGAATGAAGGTTCCTTAAATCCTAGGGATCCAGATGTCATATGATCCACCTGCCCCAATACTGAATGATGTATGAAGAAACTAAAGTCAGAATGCATAAGAGATACCTGCATTCATTTATTTTTTTTTACATCTTCACTCCAAATGCTTAATATATGGAACTAATTTTAATGTCAAATATTATATAAACATGTAAAAATGGTATATGTGCATTGGCATTACTGATTCATAAAATGCTATCATTTCCACAGCATGGATGGAACTGGAGAGCATTAGAGTAAATGAATTCATTCAGGCAGCAAGTTTTTGCATTTTTGCATTAAAAATACAATAACTTTAAAAAATATTTTATTGTTATTTTATTTTATGTGTATGCATGTATTGCCTGCGTGTAGGTAAGTGCAACCATGTTGTGCAATGCCCATGGAGGACAGATGAGGTCGTCAGATCCCCTGGAACTGGAGTTACAGACAGTTGTTAGCTACCATGTGGGTGCTGGGATTCGAACCTGGGTCTTCTGCAAGAACAGCCAGCATTGTTAACTGCTGAGCCATCTCTCCAGAGCCCCAAAATACAATAACTTTTTATCTTAAGTGGCACTTCTACTTTTTATGGAAAATTTGCATTTTTCAAATTTCATACAATAAATTCTAATTATGTTTAGACCCCACCCCTGTCTGGTCTCCCACTTAATATTCTGTGCCTGATTTCATCTTTAAAATAGAAACATATTTTCTGAAATCTCATCCATATTAGGTATCTTATAACAAAAAGGAGTGGAATTAATATCATGAAAAACTACAGGTTTATGACATCATGTTGATGTTATTTTAGAGGTTTCATAATTAGAGTTTAAAGTAACTACATCATAATACTTTTGAAGAGCAAGTTCATAGGATCGAAGAAACTGTTGCTATCAGCAAGTAATTATGAGGACAAAATTCCTCTGAAGTATGTTTCATGTATTTCAAGTGTAGTAAGTGACTATTTAAATTGCAAAAGAACCTCTTTAATGAAACTTTTCAGTATTTCCTATTTAGTCAATGGAAAGCTTCCCAAGAAGATATATTGAAGAAAGAAAATTAATGCCAATTATTTTCTTGAAAGTACCCTAACGTCCTTATGTTTCAAACTGAAAACCATGGGACTCCTAATGGGAATCGTCACAGTACAAAACAGAGTCCACTTTGATGGTCAGCCTGGGGCTTTTGGAACTGGGCACAAAGTAGAGACAATATGGCACCACAGAAGATGGTAGTTGTGGTTAGGTGTGAAGCACAAGTGGAAAAAGCCTGGAGGCACCACTGGCTGAATTCACTTTCAGGATGGTAACAAGGATGAACCGGTAGGACAAAAGGACAACTGTTACTTGTCTCTGACAGCGACATGGCTTCTCTTCATCAGAACAAGAGGTTTATACAGAAACAAAAACAGTAAGAGGAAATGGATGTCAGAAGCTAGATTCACTTCCTGTACATCTCCACACTTAATAAATATGTCCAAAGTGAAAAGCAAGTAACTCTTTCAACATGTGGCTGCTTATATTGTTGGATAGACTACAGAACTAAAATATGTAAAAAGCCCAACCATATTTAAACTGTCAGTAGAACAATCTAATTTTGAGTGACTGTTTATATGGTTGACTATAAATATTTTGGTTCTTATGGTGACAAGAGCTTGATATCACGTTCTCTTTTATCTTCAATTAATATTTATATATTATGATCTGCCTTCATTTTTAATATAAATTTATAAGTTGTGAAGCTATTGGTACAATTGACAATCATAATGCCATAATCAATAAAATGATCTAAAATTAATCTTATGTCAGATATTCATTCATTGGTGTTATGAGTAAATGTGCATAAACATAATATTGTTTATTTTGTGTCATTCATATTGGTCTTTAATATTTCCATCTATTTGCACCAGGAAACCTTATTCGAAAATAGATTCTATTTCACTTAAAGAGAGCAAGTACTTTTCCTCACATAATTCTTTCATCATTCTGTCTATATCATCCAAAGAATAATGAACTCTAAGAACACAACATATTGTTCTTTGACAATGACAGAATAAAATAACATAAGCTAGTGAAGCACAATCCTGTCCAGTGATAACAAATGAAGCACAAAAAATCCTCAGATCTATATCTAGATCTCTAATTCTAAAATTTAATGCTGTGCATTCATTCTTCAACCATAATAGCCTCATTCTCCTTCCGGGTACAGTTATTAATGTAATTTCTTTTTCAAACATCACACTTTCATAAAGGAATAAACAGGAGATTTAAAGTATGGGACTTTAGGGGAAGACAGTAGATGTACCACAGATATAATACCATGCAGTCTCAAGGGACATCATGAAAATCATACTGGGAAATTATTCACACACAGCTTTAATGAACTGTATTAAAGGCTGATGCAGAAACATTGATATTGTTCATTAGTACTGTATGTCTAAAGCAGTAAGATGTTTTCATGCCCATGGTTCTCCTTATGAATGTTAATGTTTAATTTTCTTTTAAATAGAAAAACAAAATTGCCAATGGAAATTTTAGAACCACTTTGTTTGGGAGTGAAATATGCATAGTTTTAGCTTAGGAGACACAAACCCTGTAGACTATCTTTTGTCTTGTCATCACGAGGTCACAAAATAAGCAATTATACGTAATCATGTTATTTGATGCAGTACCTTTATAAGAAAGCCATATTAAGTGACACCAGAATTGCCAGTTCATGGGATAATCTAAGACATTACAGTAGAGAAGGGAATGTACAATTATCAGGTCAAGAGAGTTAGTAGATCTACCACAACATGGTTTATCTTTTCTGTTCTTTTAAATTTGATTTTAGAATTCTCATTATCATTTTCTACCAGCTTTGTAAAAAAAGTTTTAGATTTTGTCCACCATAGTCATCTCAATCTTCTAGAGACCATTAAATGTAAACTCATTTCTGTCTGCACTTGGTGTCCAGTAACTATCCTTGTAATGTGCTTTTCTATACTCTACCAAACTCTAGTAGTAAATCTTTGCTCTCTAATATTGTAGCCTGGAAATTCCTCATTCCTCCAGAAAGCGTGGGCTATGGGCACAAGTGTGGGTGACAGGCACAAGTGGGCCACTGAGGGGTACCCTGGGAAAAGGGGTGGAGCCATGGCCATATTGGAACTCTGGGACCAAAGAGTGTAGGTAGCTGGGGAGCAGGAAATGGCACGGCAAGAATGGTGGGAGGAGACATGCAGATGCGGAGCCTGTCACTTGGCCTCTCTCCACAGGGCCAGATGAGGCATTCTGACTGTGGGCTAAGATGGGGTGACCCAGGAGAGCTGATAGAGACTATAGGCAGGGCTTGAAAGGCGGGTTATGAGAAGCCATTTCTTTGTAAGTCACCACCTCCCAAATATCAGAGAAATGATGCAAAATTCAAATAAGATGTCTTATGTTGGTCTGTCAGCCTTGGGGCCTCAGAGGGCATGGGTGCGAGTCCCTTCTAAGAAGGAAGGAAAAGGGAAAAATGTATTGGAACTATTCAAACACATTTTATTTTAAGAAACCACATATAGGGAAAGCCCTACAATATTTTTCTTCCCATACCTAGATATAACATACTTCAGTTCTATGTATAGTTATAGTGAATAACAGAATTTTATTTTTTGTGGAAAATAATAAGAACACACACACATATATGTTGAAATGATTGAGTTCAAGTATGTTTTACATGTATTGACTTCAATTCCTTTGTATATATACTCAGTATTATGGGATACCTGAATGATGCTGGCTATACAGAACCACCAGAGAAAGGCAAATGCCACAATGAGCCATTACTTCGCCACACTTAAAATAACACTTCCCAAACACCTGGTAACAAATACCAGAAGGGGAGGGTCAGTAAGAGGATTTCTAGGATCCTATTTACTAGAATGTGCATTAATAAAGCCATTATGTAAAACAGAATGGAGGTTCATTCAATCCTAGGAATTCAGCTGCCATTTGATATACTTTTCTCAACACTGAGTGACGTATAAAGGAACTAAAGTCACAATGTGGAACAGATACCTGCATTTATTCATCATTTTTACACCTTTGTTCTAATGCTCAATATAGGGAACCAATTTTAATGTCAAACATTGTATAAATGTGTAAATAATAGTGTATGTATATTGATATTACCTATTCATAAAACTTTATCATATGCTACACTATGGATGGAAATGGAGAGCATTATTTAAAATGAAAAAATTCAGAGGGTAGAAGAAAAATACTACAAGTTTTTGCCTGTATGTGGAAAGTAAAGTTTTAAACTTATTAAAAAGAAAAGATTGTTCACTACAGCCTAGTAAGCATTCAAGCCACAAGGTTGGGATTGAGGATCCATGTCTAGATGTGCAGTTAAATGGAAATTACCTTTAATGTTCCCCACAAGGAATAACTATGGCTGGAACATTTAATCAGCATTTCATAGTGCCTTGGAGAGACAGGTTTTCAATGTTTCTAACACAAAAAAAGATAAATATATGTGGTGATAGCTCTTCCAATTGCCAGGATCTGACCTTTGCATGTTCTGCATATTGTAATGAATTGTCACAAATTATCTGTTACAATTTATTATTTCTGGTGATGTGTCCTAGATCTTTATAGATACATAGAATCATGTATGTACATATGACAAAAAATTAGAAGTGAAACAGACTGTCTAGAGGACCAAAGGGAGCTCTTAGGATCCTGTCATGGAAGGAGAAGAGAGTGGGGGATGGGAGTCTGCTCAAAGTAAATATTGTGTTTTTTTGTGTGAAAATGGTCTTATGTAACCTAGTAAAACTGAAATTCAAAAAATTCTATTAAAAAATTAAAAATCAAGTTTCCATTAGGAGAGACCAGCATAGTCACAAAGACAGGGCCGAACAAGTACAGCTTACCTTGAAGCTGCTGAAACTCAGGCAGCCTCTCTCTAATTCACGCACAAAAATGAATTAAAAATAAGCATCTTATGTGAACCTGACCAGTGTGGGCACACACAGTACATGATGTGGACAGAATTAACAGAGGTGTGATGATGGCAGCTTCAAACTCAACACCACTCAGCACTACCCCTGAGAGAAGCAGGAGCATTCTGACTTCAAGGCATATCTAGGCTGCAGAGCAAGATCCTGTCTCTAAAATTGTTATTATTCTTGTTGTTGTTGTTGTTTTCTGAGACAGCGTCTCCCTCTGGCCCTAGCTGGCCTGGAGCTGGTTATATAGACCAGGTTATTCTCAATTTCAAAGACTCTGCCTCTCAAGTGCTGGAAGTAAAGGCATGTGACAACATGCTCACCTAAGTTATTATTGTTGCCGTTATTGTCGTTGTTGTTATTATTATTATTTTCATAGTAGGGAAAGTAAAATTCAAAATAATGTCTGCCCAAAGACTCAGAGATTCCAAATAAATAATTGCACCAAATGTGACAAGCTATGACTTACAAAAGCATTACATCATATGAGGTGATTAGTTTGTTTTGCCTGTTCCATGACCTCAAGAGAATGGGGTAGATTACCCCTAGGGTTTGCTTCCCCCATGGCTGTAACTGTACATATAATATATTTGCCAGTCCTAAATGGAGCAGCACATCCTAATATTTTTGTGTGAGCAATGTTAAGATTTAAAAGAAATGTTAAATTTGTCTCAATCAGTAAGTACATTTGGGAGGGAGAAACCGATTCCTTTTTGGCTACACAGGTCTTGACAAACTTGTTAATGAGAAAGAAGCAGGGTATGCGATCCCTCTGTATAGGTTTGTATGAGAGTACTTAGCTAAGCTCTACAAGAGCAGTTAGATGAAATAGACACAGCTGGGATATGGGAACAGAACAGAACTAAGAATTTGGGAAATGTGTTATCTTTATTCTTACAAGTGTTGAAATCATAGACAAGGCAAAATATGTAATTATTTATGAAGAACCATGAGGAGAAAAAAGAGTTCTCAAGGAAGATGAGTGTCACAGGTCACAGATCACATGCGGCATGAAAATGGAAAGGGAGTACAGGGTACAAGCAATGGGGAACCATCGAAGAGTGGGAAGAAGATCAACAAAGCCAAGTGTGGCTGGAAATGCCATGAGGAAGCCATTATTTTATATGTTAATTTGAAACACGGAGGAAAACCAGAGTCTGTTCTAGAAAAAAGTAAAAAGGCCCCAATTTTCATGAGGATTATAACACAGGCAAAGCCCATAAGAACAAATGATCAAATTAGATGTGAAACAACTATAGGGGAAGATAACTAAACCTTTACCAACAATACTGTTAGAACACTGGATTCATTATATTCTAGTAAATCGTTGTTTGCATGAATTTCTAATGCTTTATAAATTGAATTATATTATAAAGATTTTTGATAATTATAAATCTTAAAGATAGATTGTCTTCTGTGCATGTAATATTTAATTAATGAGTATATGAGCACATTGGATAAATAAGTATCTTATTTTTATATTTATTTTGACATATTTATCAATGAGTTCTTTGGCTATGTCAGGAGGGAACCATTACCAGAAATGATAAAGTCATGTCATGAGTATGGATGGATCTTTGGTTTGAACACCAAGGTAATAACATATTTAAATTTATTGTTATTATTATTATTATTAATTATATTTTACTTGAAATCCTTAGTGTTTACTCAAGGTTTTATTTGCTTCTCCTTTGTAGAAATGTAGGGGCAGAATGGGTATTCTAAATGTCTTAAAGGGAGAACAGAGTGATATAGGAAAAAGAATGAGCAAAGGGCAAACAGACAGTCTTAAAAATGTGAAGATTCTTCTGCTGGAGAAATGGCTTAGTGGTTAAGAACAGCTGCAAAGATAGATCAAGGGGTAAGAGCTCCTCGTGAGGATGTGGATTCCTCTCCAAGCACCCACACGGTGCCTAACAGCCAAATTTAACCTCAGTTTCAGTTGATCTGGTGCTTTCTTCTGATTTGTAGGCCCACACATAGTGCATATACATACATGCAGTGTGTATACATGCAGTAAAAACAACCATACATATAAAAATAAATACATTTAAAAATAAAAAATTTGAATTTTCTGTCTGTCTTTATTTCTGGTATAGGTAAATCATTTGAATCACATTCTCTAATGTTTCTTCTTCTTGATGCTGCCTAGCACATTTGTTTTGCTCTCCCATTAAAAATTACTTCATTTTCCATACTCCATGCTCTTAGATATTCATTACTGTAATTAACAAATGATACATGTCATTATCTAGTCCAAGGACATGAACGGATCTAGTATAGTTGAAGTATTAAGGAGTGTGAGAATCAGAGATGTAGCTACAACTGTGCATATTGGTCCCTATCTGCATGGTACTGAGAAAGTGCAATTTTTCTTCCTTGAATCTTGTCAACTCTTCTACAAAGAAATAAACCAAAATGTCTTTCTGTGCTATTCTAATCTTCTTATTCTTCTGTCAGGCACTAGGACTGCCTGAAGTGAAGTACATGCTTTCAGAAAAAAAACTTAGGCTGTATTATGTTGACAGATTGCTGTGTCACACAAACAAAAGAATAAAGTGATAGCTGAGTTAAATCAGAAGACAAAACACGAATTGTGAGCACTGTTGATGTATCAACTGTGTGAAATTTGATATTGGTTCAGAAATTACAAATTTTTTATTATTAATGATTAGAAGTGGTTAATCTGGTCTTGTGATAATGTCAGCCCTACCCGTTCTAATGTAAGGTATTTACTGAGGAATA
>NW_008332686.1:1209792-1216474 GCF_000622305.1 Nannospalax galili
AGTTCAATCTCATCTTCTTATACTAAGAAAAATAAAGTGCACAGACTTTAAATTTTCATTTGAGTTTTTCATAAGAAAATTTAAAATTTTTGTTATTTTCATTAATATTTTTCCTGAAATTTATTAAATATTGCTTGTAATAAATACCAAGATGCTTGGAGACCTACTTTGCCTCAGTCTCCAGGCTTAATAATAAAATAAATTAAGCTTCCTACCTAACCATTTTCTCCTTATTTTTCTGGTTTCAGGAATGACTTTAATGTTCTGATAACTAGAAACAATGGTCCCACCAAATGGAATGAACAGCAGTGCCACATTCACCCTCTCTGGCTTCTCAGATTACCCAGAATTGCAAGTTCCCCTCTTCTTGATATTTCTTACCATCTACAGCATCACGGTGGTAGGGAATATCGGCATGATCCTCATAATCAGAATTAACCCCAAACTGCACACCCCCATGTACTTCTTCCTCAGACACCTCTCCTTTGTGGATTTCTGCTACTCCTCCATCATTGCTCTCAAGATGTTGGTGAACCTACTTGCAAAAGACAGAACCATTTCCTTTTTAGAGTGTATAATACAGTACTTTTTATTTTGTACTTTTGTGGTAACTGAAGCGTTTTTATTGGTGGTGATGGCCTATGATAGGTTTGTGGCCATCTGTAACCCCTTGCTCTACACAGTAACCATGTCCCAGAAGCTCTGTCTCACTCTGGTGGTGGGATCCTATGCATGGGGCTTCACGTGCTCTGTGACACTGACATGTTCTCTTGCACAATTGTCTTTTGTTGGTGTCAACACAATTGACCACTTCTTCTGTGAATTTTCTTCTTTGCTCGCCCTCTCTTGTTCTAACACACAAGAGACCCAGCTACTGCTATTCATTTTTACCACATTTAATGCGGTCAGCACACTCCTGCTCATTCTCTTGTCTTACCTGTTCATTGTTGTCACCATTTTGAGGATGAATTCAGCCAGTGGACGCCGCAAAGCCTTCTCCACCTGTGCCTCCCACCTGACAGCTATCACCATCTTCCATGGTACCATTCTGTTCCTCTTCTGTGTGCCCAACTCCAAGAACTCCAGGCTCACAGTCAAAGTGGTTTCTGTGTTTTACACACTCATTATCCCCATGTTGAACCCCCTGATCTACAGTCTGAGGAATAAAGATGTTAAAGACACTATCATCAAAGTAATGACCATGATTCCCTGTTACAGATGTAGTTGTAGTTATATATAGTTATAGTTGAAATTCTTAGATAGTTGGAGATTAAACATTTTGTCATTAAGCATAATATTGTCATGAGGTGTTTCTTGTATATGTAAGTTGTCATTATGTGTAACTCAAATATATTTTTAAATTTGTAGAGAGAATTTTGTACACTGGTAAAGTAATGGATTTTTGTTCAGAAAGACAATACTTGCTTCTTTTTTTCTGGAAAGTAATGATTTCTCTTTTTTAAACATTTCATTGAAAATCAGGTTCTTGTTAAATAGTTAAAAATATGCTAAATAAAATTAGAGTGTCTCATCTATGCTATTTGGAAAGTCAACAAATATTATTATTTAGAAAAGTCAATAAGTATTAGTCTATCCACTCTTATTAGCAGATTCCTAGAACATATTAATAAAGGGTAAACTTTCTTGCATAACATAGCAATAATAATGAATATAAGACTTAGTGCTCACCTTCAATTGATTGTATGGCTAGGAAAAAATGTGTTCATTGCATGATATAGAGAATATTTTCCATAAATTTTGATGTAAGGAAATATTGAAATCTATTGGTAGATGAATAAATCCCTCAAATATTTATTATTAAAAATCTATCATGTAACATTGCATAGGTGTCGGGAGCTGCTAATCATTGAGCTGGCAGCCTCCTTTACTGAGTTTGTGTCATGCAAACCAGTACTTAACTCCCATTCAGGAGGAAGGTGTTTCTGGAGAGCCTCACAATACCTGACCTTGAGGCAATAGTGGTAAACAAAAAGATTAAGGAAGCCTTTGATCTGTCCACTCCCTGACCCTCAGATACAGGTGGGGAAAAACAGCTGTTGTAACTAATTGAGTTCTTCTGTATAGAAAGGCAGAGCTGAAATAAACCAGGGCTGCAGTATTCACTGTCAGTCCTCCCAAGCATCATCTTTCCTGTCTTCTTTTCTTTCTTTCAATCCTCACTCCCCCTTTCAGGTACTGTCCATTTTGGCCGGCTGGCACCGGCACATAGGTAAATTTTTCATATAACTTTTAGAGAGGAATGGGTTTTTAAATATAAACTAAGCATGAAAGAATTTTGGTTATGTATCAATAATCAAAAGCTGTTTGGGGGGTTAAGTTGGTGTAATTTGTGTGTATTTGTATATGAGTCTGCTTGTACTTTGAAGGAATATAAATTTAAATGTATATTTCAATGAACTTTAAGGAATCTCAAGTGTAGTAGTGTGATCATCTATGATAGCTCTACCTATAGTTGAAAGGAAACCTGACTTCAGAAACTGTGAATTATATAGTCCTGTTCTAGCTATATTTTATGCTACTGTTGTGACAAGATTCAGCAAGCTACTGAAAGTTGCAGTATTCGGATTTTTCCTTAAGGCTATATGAGCAGGAACAATGCCTGGGTGAGGAGACTCTTATTGTAGAAGCTGCTTGAAATGTTTGCATGAAATTTAGAGACACAGTTTTTCTGAGTACTCACTCTTGCTGGGGTGGACTTTTCAGTGACACAGCTGTCTGTGAGTCCCTCAGGCTAATGGAAGTTAACCCTTCATCACAATCCTGCATATAATACCAATATGCTCACTGTTATACTAAAGTTGATTAAGGTCAATTATTTCTTCAGTTTATTATCACTGCCTCCTACAGGTGAATACAAGTTTGCTCACATTTCCCTAGGAAAAGAAACAAAAATTTTACATTTACCTTTTCCTGTTTAAATCTCAGCACATTCCCCTTCTTCATAATAGTCAATAATTTGATTATCATTCAAAAAGATGGTTTCACTGTGGTATTTTCATATACACTATTATATTTTTTTTTCTTATTTTCCCAGGAGAGATCCTGGGGTATCACCAGTTTGAGACTATCCTGATCTACATAATGAGTTCAACTCAAGCCAGGAATACACACGAACATCCTGCCTCAACTCTTGCACCCCAAAATAAATAATCTGGGAAAGCTATAACAGTAACAGGGAAGGAAGAAAATAAATAGTAATTATTCAGACAATCAGAAAATCAAACAAAAAAAACACAGGAAATAGCAAACCCACTGCAAAAGTATCCTTAAATGCAAATAGATTAAATTAATCATTTAAAAGACTGATTAGAACACAGTAACTGGGGCTGTACTGATGACTCAGTGGCTAATAGCCCATGCTCCACAAATAATGGAGTTGGATCCCAGCAACTAGGCACCAAGCCTTCCAGCCTAGCAAACACCTTTAATCCCTTCTTCCAATGGATGGAGACAGGAGGACCATTGGGAGCTGAATGTCTTACTGTCTAGCCCAAACACAAGAGCAGATACAGAAAAAGAGCGTATCACAGAGAAGCAGGTCCATGGAAATTGGAAGTCCTATTCTCGCCTACACACACACAAACCACACACACACACACACACACACAAAAAAAAAAAAAAAAAAAAAAAACCACAGGCCCAAACATACACAGACACATACAAAAACATATGCAAAAAACAAGTAAATCAATAAACAAAGTGAATTTAACCAAAAACCAAAAACAAAACCCAGCTCTAAGTTTTCTTCAAGGAACAAATCCAATGACAAAGATATCTAAAAAATGAGAATTCCAAAAAGGAAACCAACCTATCAAGCCAATGAACTGAAACAGATAATAGCACATCTTGCAAAGTAATCTTCAATCCAAAACTATTTAGAAGTACAGAAAACTACTTATATTAATAAAGAGAACATTCATTAAGAATATATAAATATGCATATTTAAGCAGTAAATGATATATTTCACAATTAAAAGACTACCCTTTCATAGATATGAAAGAACAGAGAATTTTGATACAGCACAGTAGGAGACCAACAAAGTCTAAAAATCTTGTAAGAAACTTCAGATGTTTAACAGTACCGTAGACAATTTGATTTAACATACCTCACCCATTCAATTAGGGCAAGATTCACTTGTTTTTGCTTCAGTCATCTCATTTTTGAAGGTGACATAAATTATTGATTACATTCAATTTTATAAAGATGGAATTTGTTAATAGTTATTTAAGTATAGTACTTGCTACATGGGAGGGACACAGAAAATGTAAGCAAAAACTATCAATAAGTGATATAGATTACAACTCTTTTTCCTTGCTTAGAAAATCACTGTGGTGTTTTCAGATCCTTTATTGTGTGTACTGGGCTGTCAGTCATAGTATTAACCTGTCTTATGATGTCTACTCACATATTCCATATGTTGTTTAGCAGATCATCATAAAAATTAATCTAAATTATGTTATATGATACAATGAACCATGTTTAAATTCCTCCAATTTATATCCCATAATGCTAAGAACTCTTTGAATTTCAAGACGGAGTAATTCTCTTGCTCTCATGTTGATATCCCACAGAGACTGGTGCTTGTTTTGAGAAGTTTAAGGATAATTGGCCTCGGGATATTCATTCAAACATACAAACTATGAGACTTCCTGTAATGAGAGTTTCAGGAGAAGGGTGAGCAACGTGATATCTCTTCCACAGGTTGGTTGGTTGTAATTGATGTTGCAAGTACTTTGTGGTGATGATTAGAATAATATCGATGGGAGCTAGAAACTTGAATTCCATTCTTTATGGAAGAATTTTAATATATTGATATTTAGGAAAAGAAGAATTTGTAAAAAAGTGCTTTAACACTAAAAATCTTTAAACACTTTGTTTTATTTCTCCACTAAAGTACACACAGGGAAATATCATGCATATTTAGGAAAATACACTCCTTCTTTGGAGAGAGTCATCGTCTGTGGAACTGGTAGCAACTTAATCTTCAGAACCACATATTCTCCCTCTGATCTAAGACAGAAGCAACATGCGCAAATGGGGAAAGCTGGCTTCTCGGTATATTTTTCTTCTCTCACACTAACTTCACTTTTGCCATCTGCCTGGAGATTCTGTTCACAGCTAACCAAAGGGTCAGGGTGGCGCTGGGAGACTGTTAGAGGTGTCCATGCAGGAGCACAGACATGTGAGCCTCCTTTGAAGCAGAGAAGTGAGGACTAATTTTCAGTTTGTGAGAATCACTCACCTGTCTCTCTAAAGCAGGCTTCCCAGCTGAGGTTCCTGTGACAGTTTAGTCTAGATCATATTTTGTTCGTTGTGTTATGATGTTAGTGTGAACTGTCAAGTGCATTGTGGAGTTCAGCAGCCTTCACAGTACATTTCAGCATAAAGCTCTCCCGACTGTAATAGGGGAAGGTGCCTCTGTGCACTGACATGTCCTATGTTGAAAATTTCTCTATTGATAAAGAGTCCATGTATTACAGGCTATCAACAGTCCAATTTTTCATCACTATCTTTGGTAATGGAAAAGCACTTCAAAAGTTATATTTACATTTGACTTCAGGAAAAGCCAAGTCATTTTTCTTGTCCATTAGAAAAAGAAAACCTTAGAGTCAAAGGAATTGTCTGTGTCCAGATGGAGGTATATTAATGAAAATATCAAGCATATTTTTAAATCAGTTGAGAAATTGAGTTAAACTTGTTTCAGATGATCTTTATACTTTGTTCTTTCACAAAGATCAACTTGGTGACTTTTATTATGGATGTTTCTATCAAGGTTCAAGGCTTGACTGTAAATACAAGCGTTTTACCTTCTCCTTGATCTTATTATGTGTAATAACATGAAGATATTGTTCCCTCATTAATTTATTGAAAGAATTCCATGGTATCAAATATATCTTATAAATTTACTTTTCATAAGAATCAAGGTAAGATTATAGTTCCTTCTATTAAAACATAGCATGAATAAAAGTATTTATGCTATAAGGATAAAATGCAGAATGCAACATGTATGTTCTCTCTCTCTCTCTCGCTCTCTCTCTCTCTCTCTCTGTGTGTACAAAATTTTCCAACCATTTTCAGTTTTCTATTTTATTTCTAAATTTTATCACCATAAGTAATTTATAACTTTCAGTGAGTAATTTTCTTAATGATACTCTGTGTTCATTTTTGATGTTTTTTTTCCTATACATTCAAATAAATTCATGGTAGAGTTTTAAAAATATTTTATCAATTCTTTGAGAATTTCATATATTGTAATTTGATCATATTCACACCCCTTCCACTTCTCCACCCCCAACTAACCACCCACCTTGCTGTGTGTCCTTTATTTGTTTTTCTTTTAAAGCTTATGGAATCTAATCTGTGTTTCCAGAATGTTCTTTGCTATGGGTTGTTAGGGTCCGTGACTCCGTGGGTCTCTTCTGAAGAACAAATGCAAGAGTACAGAGATGCAAAAATCAAACAGAGTTTTACTAAACCAGCTGGCTAGGGCCCATCGTCCTCCCAAGACACGCAGGTCTGGTTAAGGCAATCGACCCTGAGACAATTTTAGGTAAAGATTATATAGGCTTCCACAACCGTTACACAAAAGCCCGCATTTATACAGCCAATAGTTTCAAAGCAAGCATTTCACAAACCAATAACTTTAAAACAAGAAAAAAT
>NW_008332686.1:1217435-1220337 GCF_000622305.1 Nannospalax galili
AACATTTCCCCCTTTTTTCTAGGTCAGACTGAGGAATCTTCCTCAGCACTATCTAAGGCTTGGTATTTCTGGAGAAAGACCAAGAGGTGGACAGTATTGATTTTTTCCTGAACAAACCTTAGTAGCCTATTTATTATGCAGGGACCAGTTGTGACTAATAGCAATAGGATAATTAGAGGTCCTGCAGTAGCTGAGAGGAGAGTTGTAAACCACGGTCTATGCATAAACCAAGACTCGAACCAGCTTTTATTACTTTTATACTCCTTGTGCCTCCTCTCCAGGTCCCTTTTTTTTTTTTTCCCGAGACAGGGTCTCACTATGTAGACTAGACTGGCCTCAACTCAGAGATTTATCCACCTATCTCCCTGGTGTTGGGATCAAAAGGGTGTGCCATCACACCTGGCCCATTATGTACCTTTAAATGTCTAAGAATAGATGTCTGTAATAAGAACTTAAGTTGCCCCAGTATTGTACAGTACCACTGAGTAAGCTGCACACACCTAACAAAGACTACAATCAGAAAGTGCCTTCTAAATAGCAACACTCTGGCTTAGAAACTTTTCTATCTCTATCAGCCAGGATGTGGTGAAATTGGTGATATGGACACCACAGTAACCACTGGTGACCTCTTGACACCACTCTAGCATGGACTGGCTGGAGCTGACCAGGGCAGGTGGTGCCTGGCTGCCTGGCAGCCTCCTGTCCTCTTCGGGCTCCTCTGGGGAGCTCTGTTCCAGGCTGTAGATGCCAGCGGCAGCAGCAGGACTGGGGGTCAGGGCGCTGACGGCGCTTGGTGCAGCGTGGACAGAGGATCCTGGGGCTGGAGTGGGATGGATGTTGTCAGCTGGGGAGGGTGCTCTGGGGGCGGAATTCCAGCCTGGAACAGAGCAGGGCTGGGGACCGTGGTGGGGCATGGCAGCCCTGTTTGGCTTCACAGCACTTTCCTTTTGTTTGGGTCTGCATTCACATTGGCTGTGTTCCTCCAAGGACATCTCCCCCAGCTGACTACTAGGGTACTGGATCATGAGGATCTGATTTCGGACTTGGTACTGCCCAATGGGCACCCATTCCAGGCCGCCGTCAGGGCAACAGCCACCACAGCGTTGCACGGTCACACAGCTGGGCACCTGGGCACCACTTTCTTCTGGTGATCAGGGGCATCAAGCTGGCAGACAGGGGCCTGGGCACCAGCCAGCTGCAGCAGTGCGGCGAGCAGCAGGCGGCGGAGTAGGGGGCTCATGGTGCCCACCGGGGCCGCAGTCCAGGGGCTCCCACATCGCCCTAGCCTGGCCGCACAGGGGGCAGCAGCAGCCAGAGCACCATGGCAGGGGCCGGGGTGCGGGGATCGGGGGCCAGGGGGCGGCTCCTCCGCGGCCCCCTCCCGCGCTGACGGTGCTGGGTGCAGCGTGGACAGAGGATCCTGGGGCTGGAGTGGGATGGATGATGTCAGCTGGGGAGGGTGCTCTGGAGGCAGAATTCCAGCCCAGAACAGAGCAGGGCTGGGGATGGTGGTGGGGCATGGCAGCCCTGTTTGGCTTCACAGCACTTTCCTTTTGTTTGGGTCTGCATTCACATTGGCTGTGTTCTTCCAAGGACATCTCCCCCAACTGTGCTAGGGTACTGGATCATGAGGATCTGCATTCGGACTTGGTGATGCCCAGTGGGCACACATTCCAGGCCGTCGTCAGGGCAGCAGTCACCACAGCATTGTATGGTCACACAGCTGGGCACCTGGGCACCACTTTCTTCTGGTGATCAGGGGCATCAAGCTGGGAGACAGGGGCCTGGGCGCCAGCCAGCTGCAGCAGTGCTGCGAGCAGCAGGCGGCGGAGAAGGGGCTCATGGTGCCTGCCGGGGGCCGCTGTCCAGGGGCTCCCACATCGCCCTAGCCTGGCTGCGCGGGGGGCAGCGGCAGCCAGAGCACCATGGCAGGGGCTGGGGTGCGGGGATCGGGGGCCCCCTCCCGAGCCCTGGGCGCAGGCAGCGCAGCTTAGTTGCGGCAGCGGCCCTAGGAGCCAAGCGGGCGGCTGGTGGTGGCGGTGGTGGTGGCGCCAGTGGTGCTGTCAGGCGCGGGCGCCCCTCCCACGGGCGGCAGGGCCAGGGGTGGAGGGTCCCCGCCGGGAGGCTGGGCCATGGCACCGCTGGAGGGCCGCAAGTTCGAGTACCTCATGAAGAGGCGCTTTGGTGACTCTCGGGCGCAACTGGTCGCAGGGCTCGGTGGACGTGAGCATGGGCCACTCGAACTTCATCTGGCGGTGCCACCTGGAGATCTTCATGCCCCAGGCGGCGGCCATGGCGCAGCTGCCCTAGAGCCTGCGCAGCCCCGGCCGTGGGTTTTTTTTCAGTGGCCAGAGAGAGGGATGGAGAGGGGTAGGAGATACAGATAAAGGGTCTTGTCTACTTAGACCGAGAATAAAAGGAAGGAAAAAGGAGGAAAGGAAGGTTAAAATAGTGTAGAGAAAAATACAAAACCAGACCCCGCCCCCAGTAAGACAATTAGCACAGCTATCAAGCACGCGCACCACATCTCATGGCATTCGCTAGGACTGGTCCTTCTTTCACTCAGACACTCGCTGCACTAACCACACCTTCTTTCAGGATCCCCAAGACTTCTCATGATTCTCCCAAATGGCGTCCGCTGGACTGCCTCAGAGTAATGAGCTCGATTTTTTTTTTTTTTTTAACTCAGGCACCAGATTTGATGGTAGGCTTTCTTCCTAGGGCTGAGACACTCGGACCCTAGGGCCAGGGCTGGTTACCTGGACTTTCAACTAGGTGCTGGGACTCAAACCCGGACTTCCTCACTCAGGATTACTAACCCGAGACCAGACATGAGATGGCGACTCTCGCTTTATTCTGGATTTTACAGACACGAGGGGGCGACCCTCGAATTACACTGCCC
>NW_008332686.1:1220528-1221295 GCF_000622305.1 Nannospalax galili
GAGACCCTAGAGAGAGAAAGAGAGAGAGAGAGAGAGGAGGAAAGAGGGGAGAAAGAGAAATGCCTATAAATTCTTCTCCAATGCACCTTAGAAATATTTGTATTGATTCAAGATTTTCATACAATGTATTTTGATCATATTCAGATACCCTTCCTCCACTTCCACCTTACTACCCCTCCCCAAACTTCATGTCTTCTATTATTTGGTTTTTTTAAGGCTTAAGGCATGGAATCTGTGTTTCCTAAATGCTTTTGGATGTGGGTCTATCTCTTGGAGTCTGGTCAACGAATCATGTGTCACACCAGTAAAAAATAAACTGACTCTTCTGTTCCCAATAGATATCAATTGCCAATAGTTCCTCAGCTAGGACTCGGACTTCTTGCCCAACTCCCTGACTCATGTTGTATTTTTGTCTGTCTTGGACTTGCACAAGTTTGTAAATGCTATCACAAGGGCTGTGGGTTCATGTGTTGAGCTTCCTTACTGTTTTCAGAAAGGATGTTTTCCTTTAAATTGTCTTCCACCTCTGGCTTATAGAATCTTTCCACCTCTTCTTACACAATGATTGCTAAGCAATGGGAAGTGAAGATGTGTTACAGATATTTAAGACTCACTGATGAGTCATACATATGTATTAGAAAGTGGCACACAAGACTATAATTCTCTAAACAATGACTGACGTTAAAGACTGAAATTGACCATAAACAATATGAGTATTTTCCTCAAGAAAAATACTCATATAGATCATAATGTGTTTTCTCCATTTA
>NW_008332686.1:1221349-1221588 GCF_000622305.1 Nannospalax galili
TGAAGGTTATTTTATGTTAGAAGCAATTTCCTAGATTGCTAAATTTAAAATATTGACTGGTATGTTCTCCAAGTAAATCAAACTTGAATTTTAGAGAGCAATCATGCTAACCAATTAATAACAATTTGATGCATGTTCCTTATGAATCAGGGCCATGTTTTCAATGATTATACAACTAATTAAAACAATTATATAATATTTATAAATTTCAATATTATGTTATTTCTAAATCAGACTAT